>NC_068318.1:31778764-31917453 GCF_025860055.1 Xyrauchen texanus
ACACTCATGCCATACTCATGCCATACTCATGCCACACTCATGCCACACTCATGCCATACTCATGCCACACTCATGCCACACTCATGCCTCACTCAAGCCACACTCGTGCCATACTCGTGCCACACTCGTGCCATACTCATGCCACACTCATGCCACACTCTTGCCACACTCATGCCACACTTATGCCACACTCATAACATACTCATGCCACACTCATGCCACACTCATGCCATACTCATGCCACACTCATGCCATACTCATGCCATACTCATGCCACCTCATGCCACATTCATGCCTCACTCATGCCATACTCATGCCACACTCATGCCACACTCATTCCACACTCATGCCACACTCATGCCATACTCCTGCCACACTCATGCCACACTTATGCCACACTCATGCCATACTCATGCCACACTCATGCCATACTCATGCCATACTCATGCCACACTCATGCCATACTCATGCCGCACTCATGCCATACTCATGCCGCACTCATGCCATACTCATGCCATCCCAGACGTGTAGTACTTTCTTTCTTCAGCAGAGCACAAATGAAGATTTTTAGAAGAATATTTCAGCTCTGTAGCTCTGTACAATGCAAGTGAATGGGTGCCGACATTTTGAAGCTAAAAAAAAAATCAAGTAAATCAGCATAAAATAATCCAGTGGTTTAATCCATGTCTTCAGAAGTGATATGATAGGTGTGAGTGAGAAACAGATCACTTTTACCTTATTCTTCTTCATGCATATCGCCCCCTACTGGGCAGGAAGAATTTCTATAACATTTAATACTTTCTCAACCACACCTATTGATCACTTCTAAAGACATGGATTAAACCACTGGAGTCATATGGATTATTTTTATGTTGCCGTTATGTGCTTTTTGGAGCGTTAGAAATGTTGCACCCCATCACTTGCATTGCATATGGACCTACAGTGCTGAAATAATCAAAAAAATCTTCATTTGTGTTCTGCAGAAGAACTAAAGTCATGCACATCTGGGATGGTATGAGGGTGCGTAAATGGGTGCACTGTCCCTTTAAACCTAAACCAAACCGATAGTGTCAGAAAAAGCAAATGTGAGATGAAAAACGAAACCACGTCATTTTGTGGTGCTTCTATGACACGTTCGACTTCTGCGGCGAGCTTGTAAATGTGATACAAATGTTACAATGAGTCATGCGCCGTAGTAAAAGTGTTTCGATGTCATCAGATATCATAGTGTGAGGAACAGGGTGAAAAGTAAGTGTGAGTAACTGATAATCTTCTGCGAATCATTCAACAGTAAGTCATTACACAATAATGTAGGGATAGTAATGTGAGACCAGTGGTTTACTCATTATCCACGGCATCCATTGACAAAGCTTACTTTTGAAACACTTCTATTGATCGGATATCAGCCAATTAAACGCCTGGTCTGTCATTACTTTTATAGGAGGGTTTTACAGCATTTCTCAGGGAGTCTTGCATTTTTTAACCCACTAATTCTCAAGGTATTGTCACATTTACTCCTCCAAGAATGTAAAGCGCTTGTAAAATTGCTGGTTGACAATGCCGTGTTTTTATCGTGACTCAGGTCTGTGCTTGTCAGCTGTCTTCACTGTGCTTCTGGTGTTTTGTTGAATTCACAGGCGCCGTAAACGAGTGCTGCTCCATGTGTCGCATCTTTGTCTTTATTTTTGAGTAACTATGGAAACTGGGAGGGTCTTTTTCGAGGCCATATGGGGGGTTTCAGACATCTGGAACGTTTCCAGCAGTAACCAGACAAAATGCAGAACACGCTCACATCCTAGAAGAACTGAACAGAAAACCTGCACGTTACGACGACAGCGTCTCCTACATTTGTATCCATTGTGTCAGATTTCTCAAAAGCTGTTAATATTTCTTTTAATATCTGTTCGGGTGAACTTCACGAAACCTGTCAAGAACACGTCCAGGACATATTGTATTACAACCCAATTGAAAAGAAAATATAAGAAATTATATTTTACTTAAGGAAAATTAAACCAATTTTTTAGACCATTATATATATATATTGTATAAATGTAAATATACTGTGTATATATATATATATATATATATATAAATAAAAAATTAAATATACTGTATATATATATATATAAATACATAAATAATAATAATTAAAAATAAATTATATATATATATATATATATATATATATATATATATATATATATACACATACTGTTATATATGTATATATACTATATTTAATTTTTTTATGTATTTATTTATATATATTTATATAATATATATATATATATATATATATATATATATATATATATATATATATATATATATATACATAAATAATAATAATTTAAAAAATTATATATATATATATATATATATATATATATATATTTATATATATATATATATATATATATATACACTATATTTATTTATTTTATATTTTTATATATATATATATATATATATATATATATATATAAATAAAAAAATATATACTGTGTATATATATATATATTATTTTTTATTATTATTATTATTTATGTATTTATATATATATATACATAAAATAAATGATATACTGTATATATATATATATATATATATATATATATATATATATATATATATATAAATGCATAAATAAATAATAATAATAAATAATAATAAAATGAATTAATAAATATTTATATTTATATATTTTTTTGTCATTTTTTTATTAATGTGACATTATTACAATCAAGCACATTTCCCCCCAAATTCTCATTACTGTAATGCATTTGAACATTTTACCTTCAAGTTTTTTTGTCATTTCCATTGGTTGAGCCAATGTTGCTGTGTCGGGCTGGTCGGGATGCTCAAACAAGCGAAGCAATGTTTTGAAAGCGCCACAGTGTCACAGTGAAATATGACCTGAACATGTTATTAACAGATTTTCTGAGATTCACTCATTTAGGCACTTTAAGGGGAACATCTGCTGTCGAGGATAGCTCCACCACACACACACACACACACACACACACACACACATGCACAGGGTCTGTGCGACCACACCCATGCAGCCGGTAACAGCAGATGGTCAGGTCTCGCCGGTAATGACCCCGTTTCCATGGGGACAACAGGACACGTCAAAGAGAGTTAATTGTTTCACAGAATGTCTTAAATGAACAACCAAAACCTGCAACTTTCACCCACTGCCATTAGCTGACCTCTGAATGCAGGGATTGACTCACAAAACCTGTCAAGAACACATCCAGGTCATATTTCATAGACTTTTAATCCCATTAAAGGGACAGTGCACCCAAAAATGAAAATTCTCTCATCATTTACTCACCCTCATGCTATTCCAGATGTGTGACTTTCTTTCTTCAGCAGAACACAAATGAAGATTTTTGAAAGAATATTTCAAGCTCTGTAGGTCCATACAATGCAAGTGAATGGTGACCAGAACTTTTAAGCTTCAGAAATCACATAAAGGCAGCATAAAAGTAATCCATAAATCTCCAGTGGTTTAATCCATGACTTTAGAAGTGACATGAAATGAGAGGGGTGAGAAACAGATCAATATTTAAGTCCTTTATGACTATCAATCTCCAATTTCACTTTCACTTCAACATTATTTGTGTATATCGCCACCTACTGGACAGAGAGGAGAATTTAAAGTAAAAAATGACTTGAATATTGATCTGTTTCTCACCATCAACTTTTGGAGCTTCAAAGTTCTGGTCACCATTCACTTGCATTGTGAGGACCAACAGAGCTGAAAGATTCTTCTAAAAATCTTAATTTGTGTTCTGCAGAAGAAAGAAAGTCACACACATCTGAGACGGCATGAGGGTGAGTAAATGATGAGAGTATTTGTATTTTTTGGGTGAATTGTCCCTTTAAGGAAAGAAAAATCTTTAAAATCATTAAACACATATAAACACACATCAACTGGATAGCATTATGTTTGTGTCTTTTGCGTTTTATCTATTAGTCCGGTTTTGAGTGACTAGAGTTTATTGATTTATTGATGCAACACTGACTGATGTTTGCAATGACAATTGCATTAGCAATCAATGGCTAATTAATGGCTTGAGCTTTCTCAGAATAAACTTTAAAGATCCGTATTCTGCTGAAAAGCGTTTGACCACTTATTTGTTTTTCGTCTTTTTATCCTGTGCATTTGTAATTGGTCTTGAGTCGGATTGTGTTAATTAGTTAATCCTCTTTGTGCCCTTGTGCTCATAAAACCACAATCAGACTTTCATTTGATTCGCTCGTGTGTTCAGAACGACCGCCGGGATAAACGCATTCCTGCAATTCATTTGATTCATCCTGAGAATAAACCTTTGCATCTTACAGAACAATAATAAAGCACACTATTTATGCATTTATGCATTTGGCAGACGCTTTTATCCAAAGTGACTTACAGTGCACTTATTACAGGGACAATCCCCCCGGAGCAACCTGGAGTTAAGTGACTTACTCAAGGACACAATGGTGGTGGCTGTGGGGATCGAACCAGCAACCTTCTGATTACCAGTTATGTGCTTTAACCCACTACGCCACCACATACTACAGTTTCTAAATGTTTCTTGTTGCATACTACGTTGCATACTGTTTCACATACAGTACACACAATTAAACAAACAAGAGTGTAGTCAGCATACAGTGTGTACTGCACAGTGTGCACTAAGCAGTATAGCTAGTACATCAAATCATCATACCATTTCAGATATTTGCTTGTCTTTTTTTGTAGTTTTGCATCAAAGGTTAAAGCTGTGCAATGCATTCTTTAATCTAAATACAAATACATAGCACAGCTTTAACCTTTGACCTAAAACTACAAAAACTAATATACAGTTAAAGCTTTTGTCTGGAGTCACGCAGTGCCGTCTGTTGTCAGATTATACAGTTGTGCAGCGATGTTATTGTGCATTTGATAATGCATTTGTCTAATCTTCCCTCGGGTTTGTTTTAAACATTTGTCCGATGGAAATAAAAAGATATGAGCATTAATATAATGGGGGCATCTTAAATTTCAATCCCCAAAAAAAGCCCTGGCAAACATATCGCTTTTATCTAGGTGGGAAAATGGCCAATGCCAAGCAAGGAAATCCATTTCCTCTCCATCCATTAAACTCGTCCATGCTTTAACATTCCCACCGTGAACTGCCGGAAAACTCTTATCGGGAGGGCAGATATAAGAGGAATGTGGAGAGCAGGTTTTGGGAGGGTAAACAGGGTTGTGTTAGTGTCAGGTTCTGCCAGGAACATTTGGAGGTGTTTTTGCGGTATGTCATGTTCACTTTTCCTCCCGTAGGGCTTTTGGGATTTGAGTTACGACACTGACATCAGAGGTCACATACAAGGGGGGATTTTTCCCTGTGTTATTTCTGATTGCAAAGCTTTGATTTTTCGCCACTAGGTACCAAGAGTGAGGGAATATGAGCGCTTTAACTCTTGAATGTATACGTCCCGGGACCTTATTCCAACCCCTGCACCTCATCCACGTTTTGTTATGTTGAAGTTATGTGTCCCACTTCTTTAGTATTCATCAACCTTTCTCCTATGAACCATCTTACAATAAAAAAAAAAATCGTTTTTTGTTTATTGTTTAACTACCAAAAGTGGACCCAATTTTTCCTCCCTTTTTCTCCCCAATTTGGAACGGCCAATTCCCAATGCGCTGTAAGTGTATCGTGGTGGCGTAGTGACTCGCCTCAATCCGATAGCAGAGGACGAATCTCAGTTGCCTCCTCGTCTGAGACCGTCAATCCATGCATCTTATCACGTGACTTGTTGAGCGCGTTACCATGGAGACGTAGCGCATGTGGAGGCTTCACGCTATTCTCCGCGGCATCCACGCACAACTCGCCACACGCCCCACCAAGAGCGAGAACCACATTATAGCGACCACGAGGAGGTTACCCCATGTGACTCTACCCTCCCTAGCAACCGGGCCAATTTGGTTGCTAAGGAGACCTGACTGGAGTCACTCAGCACGTCCCACCGAGAGCGAGAACCACATTATAGCGACCACGAGGAGGTTACCCCATGTGACTCTACCCTCCCTAGCAACCGGGCCAATTTGGTTGCTAAGGAGACCTGACTGGAGTCACTCAGCACGTCCCACCGAGAGCGAGAACCACATTATAGTGACCACGAGGAGGTTACCCCAAGTGACTCTACCCTCCCTAGCAACCGGGCCAATTTGGTTGCTAAGGAGACCTGACTGGAGTCACTCAGCACGTCCCACCGAGAGTGAGAACCACATTATAGCGACCACGAGGAGGTTACCCCATGTGACTCTACCCTCCCTAGCAACCGGGCCAATTTGGTTGCTAAGGAGACCTGACTGGAGTCACTCAGCACGTCCCACCGAGAGCGAGAACCACATTATAGCGACCACGAGGAGGTTACCCCATGTGACTCTACCCTCCCTAGCAACCGGGCCAATTTGGTTGCTAAGGAGACCTGACTGGAGTCACTCAGCACATCCCACCGAGAGCGAGAACCACATTATAGCGACCACGAGGAGGTTACCCCATGTGACTCTACCCTCCCTAGCAACCGGGCCAATTTGGTTGCTAAGGAGACCTGACTGGAGTCACTCAGCACGCCCCACCGAGAGCGAGAACCACATTATAGCGACCACGAGGAGGTTACCCCATGTGACTCTACCCTCCCTAGCAACCGGGCCAATTTGGTTGCTAAGGAGACCTGACTGGAGTCACTCAGCACATCCCACCGAGAGCGAGAACCACATTATAGCGACCACGAGGAGGTTACCCCATGTGACTCTACCCTCCCTAGCAACCGGGCCAATTTGGTTGCTAAGGAGACCTGACTGGAGTCACTCAGCACGTCCCACCAAGAGCGAGAACCACATTATAGCGACCACGAGGAGGTTACCCCATGTGACTCTACCCTCCCTAGCAACCGAGCCAATTTGGTTGCTAAGGAGACCTGACTGGAGTCACTCAGCACGCCCTGATTCGACCTCGCGGCTCCAGGTGTGGTAGTCAGCGTCAATACTCGCTGAGATACCCCAGACCCCCCCGTCACGTTATTTTATTTATTTATGTGATCGGGCAGCAGGAGAAACATCAGCAAAAGTCTCCCATTTGTTCTCCATTTAATTTCATTGCAGTCTAGGAGAAACTATTCAGATATTGAAGAGATTTGTGATTTTCTCAGCTTTGTATCGTGTTTCACACACTCATTTGAAGTTCGCATTGTTGTGTTTCTCCCCGCGGCGTGTAATCCGAGCAGTCATGACATACGTCTCTATAGAACTGAGCTTTGACTCGCGGCAGGGAGATACTCATGCTCAACCGCGTGTCAACTGATATGACGTGTGCTATATTTGTGAGTTGCACATCTAACAGCAGAGATGTCACATAGAGACGATTTATTACCGTTGTAAATCTTTTATTGGTGGAAGCATGTACAAGTACTGGACCGGTCCTGGCACTCTGGTTTGGTTCTTTTCTGGAAGATAGGGCGTCAAACCCGTTGGAACGATAGGGGTTGAATATTCACAAAACAGCAACTTTTTTGTGGCGTTTGAGTTCTCTACATAAGGGCATGTTCCCCCCGTCTTCCCTTGGTCGTCATCACGCTATTGGTCGAGTCAGTGTTGCTGTTTCAAGCTGTCGGGATGCTCAAAGGAAGTGTCACAGTTTTCACTCTTCAGTATGTCAAACTACGAGTGGCTTCCTTGTAGTTGGCTCTACATATTGGAGTATTTTAATATTGTAAATAATCACACACATCACTTTATTCTCAGGGTGTGACACACAATCCCGTCTGGGCATGTGTTTCCTTTGATGTCACCTCACGGCACTCTCACTGTGGTTTTTTTGAGTGATAATAATCGCTCACGTCAGTTAAACTTCTCCTCCACACAATGTTTGATGTGCATAGTATGACTGGAAGTAATAGTAACATTTATAGAGAAACAATGTAACAATAAAATGTCAAATGTAGCAAACTGAAGTCAGATTACATGATCTGTGTTCAGTACAAGCTAACCTGAGATTTACAGCATTTGTTGCATAATGTTTATTTTCTTTGTTTTGTCTCTCGTTTACATATACTGTATTAAAAAAGCACTTACAATAGAAGTGAACGGGGGCCGATACTTAAATGCAAAAATACACGTTGTTTTAAAAGTACAGCCACGGGACAAAAACATTATGTATGTTTACACGTGATTTTAGTGTGGTAAGGTCACTTTGAGCATGTCTATGGATGGTTATGACCAATATCAGAATTTTAGGGGTTTGTTGTCATGGCAACGAAGTTGTAAAATCGTATCTAACCTCACACACATGAAGATTAGTGTTTATTCTTAGATCATTTCATCACAGTAAAATCATATTATCGTGTATAATCTTTACGTCTTTGGGGCTATATTTTGGAAACGGTGAGCATTTTAACGTTTACCACAATGAGTGGCCACATTGACTTCCATTGTAAATGTCTCACTGGAACACACATTTTGGCTATTTTCAAAGAAAAGGGGGACTAAAGTTGAAAATACATTTCGTGGAAATCAACAGTATGCAAGAAATGCATATATATATATATATATATATATATATATACTAGAGCTGTCAGTAGATTAAACATTTTAATCGTGATTAATCTCATGATTATTCATAGTTAATCACAATTAATGCGTTTTTTAAAAGTGGTGAAATTGTCTCTATATATACTTATTTCCTGACAAAATGCATTTATAACGTTCTATAAAGAACAGCACAATATAACAAAACAATATGTAACAAAAATGCTTTATTAACATTTTCTGAACTCCACTGTGAAAGGACAGAAACACTAAAATAGCACCAATAATAGTAAAAATATATATATTTATTTTATTTTAACGGCCAATTCCCACTACTTAGTAGGTCCTCATGGTGGCACGGTTACTCACCACAATCCGGGTGGTGGAGGACGAGTCTCAGATGCCTCCACTTCTGAGACCGTCAATCCGCGCATCTGATCACGTGACTCGTTGTGCATCCGTAGAGACTCACAGCATGTGGAGGCTCATGCTACTCTCCACGATCCACACACAACTCACCACACGCCCCATTGACAGAACCACTAATCACCACCACGAGGAGGTTACCCCATGTGACTCCACCCTCCCTAGCAACCGGGCCAATTTGGTTGCTAAGGAGACCCGGCTGGAGTCACTCAGCACGCCCTGGATTCAAAGGGGTGGTAGTCAGGGTCAATACTCGCTGAGATACCCAGACCCCCTAAATTATAGTAACATTAAGCATTTCCCAAAGTCTAAGTGGGATGTTGACTGATCGATAGAACTACTATTCATTGCAATGTGCATTAAATCTCTTTAACCCTCATCCTCCACCATATATGTATCGTCATCAGTCTTTTCACTTTGAATATGGAATGCACATGATGTTTCCTCCACATGAAGAGACTTGTTCTGCTTTATATATATATATTAGCATTAATACTCTCTTTTCACATTAATAATCATATTTGAGAAAACAATAGAAATAACAAAAACCAAAAAGAAGAAAATAATCAGTTTTAGACTTAATTTACATTCAAATGTTGTGCATCAGTTCAGACAGTGAGTCATTAAAATGAGTCATTATGTTCCTTTATATGAACTCTGTTTTATTTGCATTAGCTGTGTGTTTTCGTGCTGTAACAGGCATATGCCCGGGCGGGTCGTTCATCATATGTGTGATCTGTGGTTATGAGAAACCCGTCTAACACTGTATTAAATCATAGAACAAAGCCGCAAACCTCCTCTCACTGTTGGCAAATACACAAGAGAGATCAACAGAGTCTGTGATTGACAGATATAAACGGAAATCCCAAAAATAAGAAGGACCCTGTCGTGTTCCATACCATCTCCACTCATATGTGTCGTTTTGCATTTCCACTTTCTCCACAGAAATCAACAAGAGGTTCTGCAGTTCTGGACTGTGTGTTCAGTCACGTGAATCTCGCCGAAACTGAATTTTTCGGGCTTCGCTATTGTGACCGCAGTCATCAAACGGTGAGCGCCTGAAATCACAAACATTTAATGTAATATCATTTGTATTGCTGCTTTGTAGGAAACTGCATTGCTTTTAAAGCATTTCTACACTACAACATTCAAATTCTGTCATCATTTACTCATGCTAATGTTGTTCCAATCCTGTATGAATTTTCTTTTTTGAGTGGAACCCAAGAAGTAGATGTTTAGCAGAATGTTCATACTACTCTTTTCTGTACAACAACAGTTCATAGTGACTATTAAGCACCATAAATGTAGTCTATACGACATGTGCACTATATCACAAGTCTTGACAAATCACAACAGAGTAACTTAAAGTAACTAAAGTAACTCATACTTGAGTATATTCATTATATGCTATTATTTCAGGCCAGTTTTATCATTTTTGTATAATTTTACGTATTAAAACATATACCTGTAAATCTGTAATATGTTTGATCCATGTTATCATAATTGTTATATAATTGCAATATATTTTTCAAAATAAATATTTGAGTATTTTGGTCAAGTTTGGTCTGTTAAAGTTTTTCCTTTTTTTCATATTTGTACTTTATTGTTTTTACTATACATTTTGTTAATAATAGAGGTAGACCGGGGGTCTGGGTATCTCAGCGAGTATTGATGCCGACTATCACACCTGGAGGCGTGAGGTTGAATCCAGGGCGTGCTGGGCGACTCCAGCCAGGTCTCCTTAGCAACCATATTGGCCCGGTTGCTAGGGAGGGTAGAGTCACATGGGGTAACCTCCTCGTGGTCGCTATAATGTGGTTCTCGCTCTCGGTGGGGCGTGTGGTGAGTTGTGTGTGGATGCCGCGGAGAATAGCGTGAAGCCTCCACACGCGCTACGTCTCCATGGTAACACGCTCAACAAGCCACGTGATAAGATGCGCGGATTGACGGTCAGAGTCACTACGCCACCACGAGGACTTAGAGCGCATTGGGAATTGGGCATGCCAAATTGTGGAGAAAATAAAAAGTAAATGAATAAAATAATAGAGATATAAAGATATATTGGTTTTACCGATTAATTGGTGCCAATAGCTGCTTTTTGGAAACATCCACAAAATGTAATTTTTTTTTTATTATTATTATTATTCCTCATCAATAAATCTCATTTGGTGAAATGTATTAATAAAAATATTTTCATCTGGTGAATGTAAATGGTAAATGGTCTGCACTTATATAGCGCTTTTTTCTAACATCAGAGGTTACCAAAGCGCTTTACACTGTGTCCCAATCACCCATTCACACACACATTCATACACCAATGGCGGCAGAGCTGCCATGCAAGGCGCTAGCCTACCATTGGGAGCAACTTGGGGTTCAGTGTCTTGCCCAAGGACACTTCGGCATGTGGAGTCATGTGGGCCGGGATTCGAACCGCCAACCCTGCGATTGGCAGCCCGACCCGCTCTACCACCTGAGCCACAGCTGCCCATTTCAAAATAAGAGTCCCCGGTGTACTTCGGACTTGCGTAATGCACCAAATCATAATTTTTCTGATTATTACTGCAATTTTGGATGCACAATAAACTGCTTTTGGGATTTTATTCATTGTGTATCCTCAATGTCTCTGCCCTTCATAGTAAGGATGGTTTTTATTTTTATTTTGTATCATTCTATAAATTGACAAAACAAACAAATCTGATGATTAATTGGTTATCTGCCTTTTGCGCCACATTAATTATCAGTATCGGCAAAATCCTCTATCGGTTGACCTCTAATTAATAATAACTGTATAATAACATACTTATAGTGGACCAAAATATGTTAATTATTGTGACATTTTAGCTAGAGTAAAACTAACTATAATTAATGAATATAACATGATGAAATTTTGACTACATTTAAAGGACATTTTCCTCAAAAGACTAAAATAAATAACTGTGAAAATCAACACTGCCCTGGTCACTGCATGCATTCACTGAATGGAAAAGAGCAGCATGAACATTGTACTAAACATCTCCCTTTGAAAGAAAGTCGTACAGGTTTGGAATGACATGAGGATTATCCTTTAAGAAAGTTTATTAAACCAAATTCTGGTTTGTCGCCCCTTTATGTGGTCACAACGAGGTTCCCAAAATCAGCTTGACCTTTGACATCCTTACAGAAAGGATACACATGAGGTAAAGGGTGATCAGGTTCAACTTGGGGCCAGATTTTGGGTTAGTCAAGTCAGTAATTACCTCATAAGATCAGCCAATGAAAAAAGGCGTTTCCCACAATGCCCTCTGGGCCTGTCCGATCAGTTTGGATTTATTACAGAACCTGTGATGGGCGAGAGGAACACCGTGAATTACATTTACACAAATCTATCAAGTGTAGAACACTGATTACAGGAAAAAGAGACACGAGGTGTAAATCCCCTCAAAAATGGTACAAATTGCACGGTAGTGTCACGGTTTCGTTTTTTTGGGTGTGGTTTACATGCATTCTTGACTCACTGTTTCTTATAATTATAAGGCACAAAGACGGACGAGAATTCCTTCCTAACACATGTTTGCTTTTGTGTAGGGATTTTCAGCATGCCATTAGACATGTCAAATAACACATTTGTCAGGATCTGCGGGTCGAATAACTATACACCTACTCTTATTTTTATGATCATGTTCTCTTTAATCTGCCTTGAATATTAGAAAATAATCCTTCTCTTGTTTTTATAAATGAAGACACTGTGTGGTTCGGTTGTCACCGCCTCATTTCCATAATGTTGAGTTGGGAGAAAGACACCAGCTGCTGTAATGTGATTAATAGATGAGTCTTACAGATTCAATTAATGAATTCCAATTCAATTACGCACAGCACTAATCCTCTTCCAGTCTGCACACACACCTTCACTCATTTCCTGCTGTTTGCCCATACATGTATGTACACATGCATGCATTCTTAATGTGGCCTACATGTTCAAAACAAGATGAGAACCATGTTTCAGAATTTATATATTGCTGTTTTATAATCAACACAGTGCCAAAACAGCTACCCAAATGTTGAATAAATTATACAAAGCACGAGGAACACATCTGTGATTGGTTACAACGCTTACCCCCTGCGATAAACAATGCAAATATAACATTTTGATGCAACTGAAGTAGACCTCAAGTTTTACAGATTGATCAAATCACATTTTATGCCTTCAAATAAGATGTTTTTAAGCTTTATAGAGACAGAAATTACATTCTGTAATCGTTTACTCACCTACTGAACTTTACTCTTGTCATTCCAAACTAGAGGTCAACCGATAATAGATTCATCGGACGATAGTTTTTAAAATCTGTTTATAGAATTTAAAGAAAATGTCTTAGTTTTTAATTATTATGATATGAAAACCTATAGCAACTTTTGGCACAGATTAATCAGTAAATATATAACCGATATATTGGTTGTTGGGGATGTTAGGGACTGACAGCAGTTTCAATGAATGTGAATGGTGACTGAGACTAGGGCTAGGCGATGTGACTCAAAATTAAATTTAGATTGCATATATTCTCATAAGTAACTTAAAAGTGATTTTAAATGAGGAACCATCATTTCTTCCACACAGCAACTGTAGTCCAGTAGATTCTAAATGTTTAATGTAATAAAATACTATAGTTTTTTCAGTTTTTAACTCATGAACACAAATAATGGCATTTAAATTATGATAAATATTATCTAAATGCACCAATACAACAAAGCCATATTTAAAAAACTAATACAGTGCATTCAAAAAGTTTTCAGACCCTTCATTTTTTTCACATTTTGTTACGTTGCAGCCTTGTGCTAAAAGGCATTATTTTATTTTTATTTAATTTCTTTTAATCAAAATTTTTTTTTTCACATCAATCTACTCTCCATACCCTGTAAGGACAGATTTAAAACAGTAAAACAGATTTTTGATAACTTTGCAAATACAATAAAAAGAAAGAATTGAAATATCACAGTGACATAAGTATTCAGACCCTTAACTCGGTACTTAGTTGAAGCACCTTTGGCATGGATTACAGTCTATTTGGGCACACGTGGATTTGGGGATTTTCTGCCATTCTTCTATGCAGATCCTCTCAAGATCTGTCAGATTGGATGGGGACCATCAGTGGACAGTCATTTTCATTTCTCTCCAGAGATGTTCGATTGGGTTTAAGTCCGGGTTCTGGCTAGGCCACTAAAGGAAATTCCCAGAGTTGTGCCTTGGCTGTGTGCTTAATGTCATTGTCCTGTTGGAAGGGGAACCTTCTGCCCAGTCTGAGGTCCTGAGCGCTCTGGACCAGTTTTCATTAAGGATATCTCTGTATTTTGCGGAGTTCAGCTTTTCTTCAACCCTGACCAGTCCCCAGTCCCTGCCACTGAAAAACACCCCCGCAGCATGATGCTACCACCACCATGCTTCACCGTTGGGATGGTATTGCGTAGATGATGAGCAGTGCCTGGTGCCTCCAGACATGACACTTGGAATTGAGGCCAAACAGTTCAATCTTCGTTTCATCAGACCAGAGAATATTGTTTCTCACAGTCTGAGAGTCCTTGAGGTGTTTTTCATGTGTCTTGCACTGTGGAGAGTCATCCGTCTGGCCACTCTGCCATAAAGCCCAGTGGAGTGTTGCAGTGATGGTTGTCCTTCTGCAAGTTTCTCCCATCACCACACATGATCTCTGGAGCTCAACCAGAGTGGCCATCGGGTTCTTGGTCACCTCTCTTACCAATGTTCTTCTCCCCCGATTGTTCCGTTTGGCTGGTCGCCAGCTCTAGGAAGAGTCCTGGTTGTTCCAAACTTCTTCCATTTAAGAATTATGGAGGGCACCCTAACCCTGTGCTCTTGGGAAACTTCAATGCATCCAACATTTTTTGTAGCCTTCCCCAGATCTGTGCCTCGAATCAAACCTCTGAGCTCTACAAACAGTTCCTTTGACCTCATTGCTTGGTTTTTGCTCTGATATTTTATGCCATCATTAAGTTTGCTGATGGTACGACGGTGGTAGGTCTGATCACGGACAATGATGAAACAGCCTAAAGAGAGGATGTGCACACTCTGACATTCTGGTTAGGAGCACAACCTCTCCCTCAATGTCAGTAAGACCAAGGAGCTTGTGATGGACTTCAGGAGAAAAGACAGGGAACACAGCCCCATCACCATTAATGGAGCACCGGTGGAAAGAGTCAGCAGCTTCAAGTTCCTCTGCGTCCACATCACTGAGGAACTCAGATGGTCCATCCACACTGAGGCCGTTGTGAAGAAGGCTCACCAGCGCCTCTTCTTCCTGAGATGGCTGAGGAAGTTTGGAACGAACCACCACATCCTCACACGGTTCTACACCAGTACTGTAGAGAGCATCCTGACTGGCTGCATCACTGCCTGGTACGGCAACAGCACCACGCACAACTGCAAAGCTCTGCAAAGCATGGTGTGATCTGCCAGACACATAATTGGAGGTGAGCTTCCCTCCCACCAGGACATCTATACAAGGCAGTGTGTGAAAAAAGCTCGGAGGATCATCAGAGACTCCGGCCACCCGAGTCATGGGCTGCTCTCACTGCTACCATCAGGCAGGCGGTATCGCAGCATCAGGACTCGCACCAGCCAACTACATGACAGCTTCTTCCCCCAAGACGGGGGGTGGTTTGCGTGATATGAGCGTGAAGTGATTGTCTGACTGGGGGTGGGGGGTGGGAGTTTGTTGGGGGGGGGGGGTTAACTTGATTTGAGCGTGAACCGATCATCTGTGTTCCACAACTGCTTTCGGGTCCTTGAATAACGTATAACGTGTGAGTTAGGTCAGCCGGTGGACTTCCTGATGCCCTCCTAGGGTAAGATGGTGCCACCCTAGGGTGTTGGAGCCCTACGCAGACTACATAGTCTCGTCATAGGGAGCGGCAGTGCTGACCCAAATCAAAGTGTAGAAACATCTCAAAGATGATCCAGAGAAATGGGATGCACCTGTGCTAAATTTCAAGTGTCATAGCAAAGGGTCTGAATACTTATGCCAATGTGATATTTCAGTTTTTTTCTTTTAATACATGTTCAAAGTTTTCAAAAATATGTTTCATTATTTTTTTGCTTTGTCATTATAGGGGTATGGAGTGTAGATTGATGTATTTTAGCATCCGGCTAAAAAAAAAAATATTAATTTTATTTATTATTCAATGCAATTTGATGGAATTATGAAATTGAAATGCATCATTTTTCAAATGATTTTTTGAGTGCACAGACCATGCATTCGTTCAATTAAACGCAACCTTTTGCGGTTTAATAATCAAATATGACCTTATCGCAATGTTGGTGTTATTTAGTTTTAATTGTGCAGCCCTGAAGGATCATGAAATTAGCCTAATGTTTAGACGGCTGGTTCAGCTGTACACTACGTGCTCTGACATGCTCCAACTTCATGTTTTATTGATGGAGGCCAAAATGACTCTGACACAAATTTTTAACAGCCTGTTTCAAAGAGCAGTTTAAAGAGCCTCATTTTTATTCAGAGTTTGCATGACTGAACATCTCACAAGCTTAAAGCTTTTGCTCCACTCACTCAAGAAGGAAAATGAAGTGAAATCTAGTAAGAAAATACACAAGACGAAGACAAATCCTGTAGGTACACTCTGTAAAAAATATCCTTAAGACAAATGTTTACGCCAATGGCAAATATTGAAGCATAAAACGTAATTTTGCTAGTCTGAATATCTTAGACAATTTTACTTCTCAAGGAAATCTTGTTTTAAGGATGTTTAGATATGCATGGTGTCTGTGTTTCGTGTGATGAAATCTGTGATCTACGTAGACTGTTACTGATCAAATCCTCTGTTTTTTTTATATTTGATATTTACAGTATTGGCTAGACCCCTCAAAAACGCTCGCAGAACATAAAGATTTGATAGCAAGTAAGTAATGCATGCACTGATTTTCTATTAAAAAGATATTGGGTTATATGGCGTGCTGTCCCGTGAAATCTTTCAAGACTTTCTTAAATTCTTTGTGCACAATGGAAACATATTGACCTAACGGTTACTAAATGGTTATCTGTGCCGATTAAAAATGGATTAGCTCAGCATGAGACTGTAGAGTAATTATTCTTTAAAGGCCTCCTGATAAAACTCATATTGCTTTTCAAATGATAATTTCATCGTAATTATGCGGTTAAACCCAGCCAGATTTGTATTAATGAATGAGATTATGTTTGTGTGTGTTTAGACTCATAGTAACGTTTATTATCTGCATATATACTGACCTGCTCTCAATGTAGGTCAACATTTACAGCAGCATTTGTTTAATTCTGTAAATTAATATTTTAGTTTAGAATTTATCTTAGAAATAACCTACATAATCAACTACGTGCACTTTGTAATTAGTTTTTGGAGATGCTCGTAACTTTGCATATTTATTGTTTTTAATGTAGTAATTAATAATAGGGTTTGTTATTGATTACAGATATCGGGGCGAGTATTGACGGTGACTGTCACACCTGGAGTCGCGAGTTTGAATCCAGGGTGTGCTGATCGAGTCCAGCCAGGTCTCCTTAGCAACCAAATTGGCCCGGTTGCTAGGCAGGGTAGAGTCACATGGGGTAACCTCCTCGTGGTCACTATAATGTTGTTCTCGCTCTCGGTGGGGCGTGTGGTGAGTTGTGTGTTGATGCTGTGGAGAATAGCGTGAAGCCTCCACACACGCTACGTCTCCACGGTAACACGGATTGACGGTCTCAGACGCGGAGGCAACTGAGATTCGTCCTCCGCCACCCGGATTGAGTCACTACGCCACCACGAGGACTTAGAGCGCATTGGGAATTGGGCGTTCCAAATTGCGTAGAAAATGTATTTCAATTATTATACGTTGTCTAGATACCATTCCGAAATAGTTTAGGCAATTTACGCATTTTCATTTTTATAACAGAATTTCATCAAATTGAATTAAGGAATCTTTAACTAAATTAAATGAATAAAACATATTCAAGTTTTATTAATTTTATCATGTCAGAGATAACTGGATGGAATTTTGTTATGAAATTGAAATGCGTAAAACTTAAAATTAGGCGAAATTTTGGGGGCAATTGTGCGTTCTGCTTGTGCGTTCTGTGATTAAATATTTGTGTAAAATATTTGAGTTAAATTGTATAATTTACTGTTGTCTCAGAAAAGTGATTTTATATGCTAGTTTTGTGTCTCTTTCTTCTCTTGTAATGTAATAATTTCAATTTTAATCAATATTTCATGTGCATTTATTTATTTATTTATTTATTTTCTCCACAATATTGGAATGCCCAATTCCCACTACTTAGTAGTTCCTCGTAGTGGCGCGGTTACTCGCCTCAATCCGGGTGGCGGAGGACGAGTCTCAGTCGCCTCCGCTTCTAAGACAGTCAATCCGCGCATCTTATCATGTGACTCGTTGTGCATGACACCGCGGAGACTCACAGCATGTGGAGACTCATGCTACTCTCCACGATCCACACACAACTCACCACACGCCCCATTGAGAGAACCACTAATCACCACCACGAGGAGATTACCCCATGTGACTCCACCCTCCCTAGCAACTGCACCAATTTGGTTGCTTAGGAGACCTGACTGGAGTCACTCAGCACACCCTGGAATCAAAGGGGTGGTAGTCAGCCTCAATACTCGCTGAACTAACCAGGCCCCCGTCATGTGCATTTATTTATTTATTTATCCAAATCACTCTATTTGAGTTTAATGTTTGTTTGTCTTTTTATTAATTACAGCCGGACCTCCGTATACACTCTATTTTGGGGTGAAATTTTACGCTGAAGAGCCTTGTAAACTGAAAGAGGAAATTACAAGGTGTGCATTCTGTGTTAAAATGAAAATCAGGAACTATCAATCAATTATTTACATCATTTCAAAATCATTAGTCATGTGATCTGGTCTAAGTGTGCTGCGGTGTATCTTTAATAACATTCGCTCTGTTTGTCTGTCAGGTATCAGTTCTTTCTGCAGGTGAAGCAGGACGTTCTTCAGGGTCGACTTCCATGCCCATTTAATATCAGTGCCCAGCTGGCAGCTCTTGCCATTCAATGTATGTACAAGTGTTTATTACTCATATAGTGTTTGCTAGGCCTCATTCTTCTTTATATTGTTCATTATATTCCTTTTCTTCTTCACACTTTTCTGCAATTAATTCAGCTGTTATGGAGTATTTCATTTCTAGGTCTGCTATGTATTTTTGTATATTGTATATAATATTTGATTCTATTCATTGTGTCTCGTGTGTGTTTTCCCACAGCTGAGCTCGGAGATTACGACCCGTACAAACATACGGCAGGTTACGTGTCAGAATATCGCTTTGTGCCCGATCAGAAAGAAGAACTGGAGGACGCCATCGAGCAGGTCCATAAAACTGTCATGTAAGAGAGTTTACCATATTACTAGGGTAATACCATCATTTTGGACATTTACCATGGTGATACCATAATTTTGAACATGTACTAGGGTAATACCATGTTTTTGGACAAGTACTAGTGTAATACCATGTTTTTGGACATGTACTAGAGTAATACCATCATCTTGGACATTTACAAGGGTAATACCATAATTTTGGACATGTACTAGGGTAATACCATAATTTTGGACATTTACCATGGTGATACCATAATTTTGGACAAG
The DNA here is from genome assembly GCF_025860055.1 of Xyrauchen texanus. Taxonomy (NCBI): domain Eukaryota; kingdom Metazoa; phylum Chordata; class Actinopteri; order Cypriniformes; family Catostomidae; genus Xyrauchen; species Xyrauchen texanus. The sequence continues at coordinate 31,798,392 of NC_068318.1, forward strand.
TACTAGGGTAATACCATGTTTTTGGACAAGTACTAGGGTAATACCATGTTTTTGGACATTTACCATGGTAATACCATGTTTTTGGACATGTACCATGGTAATACCATCATTTTGGACATGTACTAGAGTAATACCATCATTTTGGACATTTACCATGGTGATACCATAATTTTGGACATGTACTAGAGTAATACCATCATTTTGGACATTTACCATGGTAATACCATCATTTTGGACATGTACCATGGTAATACCATGTTTTTGGACAAGTACTAGGGTAATACCATGTTTTTGGACATGTACTAGGGTAATACCATGTTTTTGGACATTTACCATGGTAATACCATCATTTTGGACATGTACAATTGTAATACCATGTTTTTGGACATGCACCATGGTAATACCATCATTTTGGACATGTACTAGGGTAATACCATGTTTTTGGACATGTACCATGGTAATACCATGTTTTTGGACAAGTACTAGGGTAATACCATGTTTTTGGACATGTACCATGGTAATACCATGTTTTTGGACATGTACTAGGGTAATACCATGTTTTTGGACATGTACCATGGTAATACCATCATTTTGGACATTTACCATGGTAATACCATAATTTTGGACATGTACTAGGGTAATACCATGTTTTTGGACATTTACCATGGTAATACCATAATTCTGGACATGTACTAGGGTAATACCATAATTTTGGACATTTACCATGGTAATACCATAATTTTGGACATGTACTAGGGTAATACCATGTTTTTGGACATGTACCATGGTGATACCATGTTTTTGGACATGTACCATGGTGATACCATGTTTTTGGACATGTACTAGGGTAATACCATGTTTTTGGACATGTACTAGGGTAATAGCATGTTTTTGGACATGTACCATGGTAATACCATCATTTTGGACATGTACTAGGGTAATACCATGTTTTTGGACATGTACTAGGGTAATACCATGTTTTTGGACATGTACCATGGTAATACCATCATTTTGGACATGTACTAGGGTAATACCATCATCTTGGACATGTACTAGGGTAATACCATGTTTTTGGACATGTACCATGGTAATACCATCATTTTGGACATGTACTAGGGTAATACCATGTTTTTGGACATGTACTAGGGTAATACCATGTTTTTGGATATGTACCATGGTAATACCATCATTTTGGACATGTACAAGGGTAATACCATGTTTTTGGACATGTACTAGGGTAATACCATGTTTTTGGACATTTACCATGGTAATACCATAATTTTGGACATTTACTATGGTAATACCATCATTTTGGACATGTACTAGAGTAATACCATGTTTTTGGACATGTACTAGGGTAATACCATGTTTTTGGACATGTACCATGGTAATACCATGTTTTGGACATGTACCATGGTAATACCATGTTTTTGGACATGTACTAGGGTAATACCATGTTTTTGGACATGTACCATGGTAATACCATGTTTTTGGACATGTACTAGGGTAATACCATGTTTTTGGACATGTACCATGGTAATACCATGTTTTTGGACAAGTACTAGGGTAATACCATGTTTTTGGACATGTACCATGGTAATACCATGTTTTTGGACATGTACTAGGGTAATACCATGTTTTTGGACATGTACCATGGTAATACCATCATTTTGGACATTTACCATGGTAATACCATGATTTTGGACATGTACTAGGGTAATACCATGTTTTTGGACATTTACCATGGTAATACCATAATTCTGGACATGTACTAGGGTAATACCATCATTTTGGACATTTACCATGGTAATACCATAATTTTGGACATGTACTAGGGTAATACCATGTTTTTGGACATGTACCATGGTGATACCATGTTTTTGGACATGTACCATGGTGATACCATGTTTTTGGACATGTACTAGGGTAATACCATGTTTTTGGACATGTACTAGGGTAATAGCATGTTTTTGGACATGTACCATGGTAATACCATCATTTTGGACATGTACTAGGGTAATACCATGTTTTTGGACATGTACTAGGGTAATACCATGTTTTTGGACATGTACCATGGTAATACCATCATTTTGGACATGTACTAGGGTAATACCATGTTTTTGGACATGTACTAGGGTAATACCATGTTTTTGGATATGTACCATGGTAATACCATCATTTTGGACATGTACAAGGGTAATACCATGTTTTTGGACATTTACCATGGTAATACCATAATTTTGGACATTTACTATGGTAATACCATCATTTTGGACATGTACTAGAGTAATACCATGTTTTTGGACATGTACTAGGGTAATACCATGTTTTTGGACATGTACCATGGTAATACCATCATTTTGGACATTTACCATGGTAATACCATCATTTTGGACATGTGCTAGAGTAATACCATGTTTTTGGACATGTACTAGGGTAATACCATGTTTTTGGACATGTACCATGGTAATACCATGTTTTTGGACATGTACCATGGTAATACCATCATTTTGGACATGTACTAGGGTAATACCATGTTTGTGGACATTTACCATAATAATACCATGTTTTTTGTTCGTACTGTGGTAATACCATCATTTTGGACATTACTATGGTAACACGATTTTTGGATGAGGAGAAACCGAGGAATCAGTCCTGTAGATTCATCACTCGCACACAAAAGCAAGAGCAGGATTAGACGCATTCAGATGATTTTATGAGTAATCCGAAAGCAGAAGGTGTGTGTTGATCACGTCAGATGTTGAGCTTCTAATTCTTTTGTCATCATGTCTTGTTTCTCCTAAAGACATTCATGGGCGGATATCACACTGAAGATTTACATTGTTGAGCCAAACCAGACATAATCATGTCATTTTAAACCCATCTGTCTTCCTTTCGTGGAACCCCAAAAGAGAAATGTTTGAGGAATATTCTAGTTGGTCTTTTCCATAAAATTAATGACGTGAATGAGGACCGGGACTGTGGAGCATCATATAGGTAGTCCATGCGATCATGTGCTGTATTGAATGTCTTCTGAAGTCTTACGAATGCTTTCTGTGAGGAACAGATGTGAATTTAAGTCTTTATTCACTGAAAATCTTGAAGCTCTCTGAAATAAAAATGGCACGTTAGACCCCAACACCTGTATATTATCTGAAATCAAACCTTAATATCTTGATTATAATACATAGCAATATATAGCTGCCTTTAGGACGGGCGTCCTTAACAAGGGGATCGACATATTTAGGGGTGCTTGGCATAAAACAGCCCCCCATTCTGGTATTCCATTCCACACATAGCCGTAGACAAAGAGAGTGCAAGCATATGGAAAACTCTCTTAGTGTCAGAACAAAAGGATCATGGGTGATTTGAACTCATTTCTGTGATGTTTCTCACACTGCACCAGATTTGCTGTGCACAATAAACGCTGCAACGATTAGGAGGCAATATGCAGCCACACGCACGCACAGGGGCCAAATGAAAGGGCTGAATGTGGTTAAGTCCCAGGGGTGGCTGCAATTGATGGGGCTCGACACTTTATAAAAGAACATCTACAATCACCCGGGCCCCACCCTGCCCACTCGCCCACCCTGTGCCAGTCTGCTCTGTGAGAGGAATCCTTAATGCATTCACACATATGTGATCCTCCCTGCTGGGCCTGATGGGGCGACTCGTGAACACAGGAGCACGAGACGGCCGGCGAATGAGCGGTGATCACACATCAGCATGTGTTTGAGTATTACCAGACACTGCTTATAAAGCATGGTGAATCTCATGAACATGTCCAGGTCACATTTCACGCCATCATATAATAAAAATGATGTTTTGCATAAAGAAATGACATTTAATTGCCATGAAAATAATGTTTCAATGCAAAAAAATAAATATAGGCTTCTTTTTCTTAATGCAAATTATAGTTTTTTCATAAGATTCTCTCTTTTAGGGTGTAAACGTGCATTAAATATCAATATGTATCATGCAAAAAATTTACATAGTGTCTAATCAAATCATGTCCGAATTTCTCGCCAAAATATAATAAAAATGATGTTGTGCATAAAGATATTAAAGCCTAGAAAAAATGGATGGAAATGTGTTTAATTGCCATGAAAATAATGTTGCAATGCAAAAAAATAAAAATAAGCTTTTTTTGGGGGGTGGGGGTCATGCGATTCTCTCTTTTAGGGTGTAAACGTGCATTAAATATCAAAATGTATCATGCAAAAAATGTACATAGTGTCTAATCAAATCATGTCCGAATTTCTCGCCAAAATATACAAAAAATGATGTTTTGCATAAAGAAATTACATTTAATTGCCATGAAAATAATGTTGCAGTGCAAAGAAAAAAAAGAGTATTTATTTTCTTTCATGCAAAATATAATTTTTTGTTTTGTTTTGGATTTTTTGGGGGTGGGGGTCATGAGATTCTCTCTTTTAGGGTGTAAACGTGCATTAAATATCAATATGTATCATGCAAAAAATGTACATAGTGTCTAATCAAATCATGTCTGAATTTCTTGAAAATTAAAGCCTAGAAATATGGATGGAAATGTGTTTAATTGCCATGAAAATAATGTTGCAATGCAAAAAAATAAAAATAGGCTTAATTTTCTTAATGCAAATTATCATTTCTTGTTTAGTTTTGCTTTGTTTTGGGGGGGTCATGAGATACACTCTTTTAGGGTGTAAAAGAGCATTAAAAAATAATGATGTATCATGCATAAAAATGACATTGCATCTAATGAAATCATGTGTGAATTTGAAATGTCACGATGCTTTGCATCATTTAGTAAATAGTCATAATCAAACTGGTGTCTGAGCCTATGAACATAACCGTATATGTGCATGTTACCCTCGGTGTCCCGCCTGAATGTCCCCTGTGGGATCAATAAAGTTTCATCTCATCTGAATCAGTGTTTACATTCTGTGCCTGCCTCAATGCTTCTGCATTAGTGGGTTTCTTTAACCGCTGGTTTTCGTTTGACCTCACTGGAATGTGTCGGTTAATCAGTCTGTGAAAAACACACTTTACAAATCACTGATTTCTTAAAGGAGTTTGAAGAAATGCTCAAATTTACGTTCAAATATTTCTGGATAAATGCGTGAGTTAATGATTCATATTTGAAGGATTGTTCCTGAAGGAGTTATATGTGTGTCTTGCACTTAATACAAGTTTTGTCAGAATGTGCTTCAGATGGGAACATCTACATGAACTGGTTTTAGAGGTCCAAAACATATTTAAAATGAGTAAATCAGCCCGTCAATTTTAAGAGTGAGATCAAGTCAAAAATTGTTTACAGCGTTGTTTAGGTATGTCTTTGATTATTGCGATATGCATTATGATTGTTTCTCTTCTAAGTTTTGTGTTCAATAACGGGACCTCTGTGTGCAGGGGTCAGGTGCCCGCAGAAGCTGAACAAAATTATTTGGGAATCGCCAAAACACTGGAAATGTACGGAGTCGACCTGCACCCTGTGTTTGTAAGATCTTCAGTTCACTTGAATCTCTGTTGTTATATTTGAAGTTTTATTTTATTTCTGTGGTATTAAAGTCCATAACTGTATTTATCTTCTGTATTCATTATTTAAAGCTTTAAATGCATATTTTGCATGCATGTTTTTAGGGTGAAAAACAGTCTGAATACTTTCTGGGACTGACGCCTGTTGCAGTTGTTGTTTTCAAAAATAAAACACAAGTCGGCAAATATTTCTGGTGGGTTTACATTTACAACATTTTTTACCTGCTTTATTATTTAATTTAATTATAATATTTTTTATTTTAATTATAATATATTACTTTTGTATTAAATAATTATATATATATATATATATATATATATATATATATATATATATATATATATATATATATAATTATTATTAATATTAATAATATTATTATTATTCATAATAATTAAAAAATATATATACTTATTGTTATTATTAATAATAATAATTATTATTATTATTGTTATATATATTTTTAATTATTATTAATTATAATATAATATAATTTTTATATATATATATATATATATATATATATATATATATATATATATATATATTTTTTTTTATTATTATACAACCTAATTTAATAAATCTAAAGTCTTTTTAATGTGTGATGTTTCAGGCCAAGAATTACAAAAGTATATTTCAAGGAGACGCAATTTGAGCTGCGGGTTATGGGCAGAGATGTAAGTAAAATATTCACTATAATGACACAAAATATTTAGATTTTTTTATCCCCTTTTCTCCCCAATTTGGAATGCCCGCGACTTAGTAGGTCCTCGTGGTAGCGCGGTTACTCGCCTCAATCCGGGTGCTGGAGGACGATTCACAGTTGCCTCCGCTTCTGAGACGTCAATCCGCGCATCTGATCATGTGACTCGTTGTGCATGACACCGCGGAGACTCACAGCATGTGGAGGCTCATGCTACTCGCCACGATCCACGCACAACTCACCACACACCCCATTGAGAGAACCACTAATCACCACCACGAGGAGGTTACCCCATGTGACTCTACCCTCCCTAGCAACCGGGAGAATTTGGTTGCTTAGGAGACCTGACTGGAGTCACTCAGCACACTCGCTGAGATACCCAGACCCCCACCTTTATTCCTTTTCAAAGCAAGCAGAAAAATGAGATATTTAAACTTGTACATGTATTTCCAAAACATGTCATTGCAGGTGCTTTCGTTACATCCATTTGCAGCAATCATGAGCTCTGTGTGGAAAATTCCATGTGAGAACTATTCAACACACAAAGGAAAATTCTTAGTGGAGTCAATGAAAATCCCATTATTGATCGAGTGTTATGACGGCCTTTAAGCCCCTCGTGAGATTCCCTTGAAAGTGTGTATAAAGCCTCTCCTCCAGGGGCCGATTAATCGTGGGGCTCTGCCTTTAACGACCCATTTAATCTCGTGAGAACAGACTAATGACAGCACATCGGGGTTATGAGGTTCAACATTTAACATGAAGCACAATATAGACATCTATAACACATTTTCTCTTTTTTCTTTTTTCACAGTGTAATGAAACTTCATTCTTTTTTGATGCTCCCAGTAAGACGGCGTGTAAGAATCTCTGGAAGTGTTGTGTGGAGCATCACACCTTCTTCAGGTAAAGACAACTTACACTTTCTGGTATCGGTATTGCAATGTCTTATTATTACCATGTTCTTTGGCAATTTACTATGTTTTTTTGGACATATACTATGTTAAATCATGATTTTTTTTTGCATGTATGATAATAATGTCATATGTTTGTTTGGTCATGTGCCGTGTTTTTGGCCATTTGCTGTGGCAATGCCATGATTTTTTGGTCATGTGCCGTGTTTTTGGCCATTTGCTGCGGCAACGCCATGCTTTTTTGGTCATGTGCCGTGTTTTTGGCCATTTGCTGCGGCAACGCCATGTTCGTTTGGTCACGTGCCGTGTTTTTGGCCATTTACTGCGGCAAAGCCATGCTTTTTTGGTCATGTGCCGTGTTTTTGGCCATTTGCTGTGGCAACGCCATGTTCGTTTGGTCACGTGCCGTGTTTTTGGCCATTTACTGCGGCAACGCCATGTTCGTTTGGTCACGTGCCGTGTTTTTGGCCATTTACTGCGGCAACGCCATGTTCGTTTGGTCACGTGCCGTGTTTTTGGCCATTTACTGTGGCAAAGCCATGCTTTTTTGGTCACGTGTTTTTGGCCATTTACTGCGGCAACGCCATGTTCGTTTGGTCACGTGCCGTGTTTTTGGCCATTTAATGCGGCAACGCCATGTTCGTTTGGTCACGTGCCGTGTTTTTGGCCATTTACTGCGGCAGCGCCATGTTCGTTTGGTCACGCGTGCGTGTTTTTGGCCATTTACTGCGGCAACGCCATGTTCGTTTGGTCACGTGCCGTGTTTTTGGCCATTTACTGCGGCAACGCCATGTTCGTTTGGTCACGTGCCGTGTTTTTGGCCATTTACTGCGGCAACGCCATGTTCGTTTGGTCACGTGCCGTGTTTTTGGCCATTTACTGTGGCAAAGCCATGCTTTTTTGGTCACGTGCCGTGTTTTTGGCCATTTGCTGTGGCAAAGCCATGCTTTTTTGGTCACGTGCCGTGTTTTTGGCCATTTACTGCGGCAACGCCATGTTCGTTTAGTCACGTGCCGTGTTTTTGGCCATTTACTGCGGCAACGCCATGTTCGTTTGGTCACGTGCCGTGTTTTTGGCCATTTACTGCGGCAACGCCATGTTCGTTTGGTCACGTGCCGTGTTTTTGGCCATTTACTGCGGCAACGCCATGTTCGTTTGGTCACGTGCCGTGTTTTTGGCCATTTACTGCGGCAACGCCATGTTCGTTTGGTCACGTGCCGTGTTTTTGGCCATTTACTGCGGCAACGCCATGTTCGTTTGGTCACGTGCCGTGTTTTTGGCCATTTACTGCGGCAACGCCATGTTCGTTTGGTCACGTGCCGTGTTTTTGGCCATTTACTGCGGCAACGCCATGTTCGTTTGGTCACGTGCCGTGTTTTTGGCCATTTACTGCGGTAATGCAGTAGTTTTGGAAATGTACTGTGGTAATACCATGTTTCGTGGACATGTACCTGTGTAATACTACTGTGTATTTATGGAGATACTATATTAATACCATATTTTTGGAACATATACCATGGCAAGTACTATGGAATTACAATGATTTTTGGATATGTATCCTGGAAATACCATAATAATAAGTGAATGTACCTGTTAATTCCATGGTATATAAATAAGGTAATCTTTCAGTACCATGGTATTACCCTCCAAGTTATTGTCCGGTAAACTACAAATGTGCTTCATGGGGTAACGTAAGATAACCAGTTTTATTAAAGTAAACAATATGATAGAATATTGCAGAATCAATCTGGTTACAGGGTGAATTCGGGTAAATTGCGTACATTTTCTGTAAAAAAAATAGCTCCTTAAAGTACATTACACTCATTATAAGTGCATTAGCGTGAAGTTTCGTGCACTTTTAAAGGATCTTAATCCTCACTAAAAAAATATTTGTGCAGAAAGACCAAACTTGATGCATTATACTTCATCCTGTTTGATCTCACAGAGAAACACTGTGAACTGAAGGGCCCTTCACATTCCTCAAGCTTTAATGAGACTTCTATTTTCAAGGAAAGCTTTTGGGGAATACCGTGCAATCCTTCCCCTGTCCCTGGTGTTTATATAATTAGAACAGTGTTACTTCACTCCCCAAAGAGCTTTACCGCGCTCACAACACACAAGGACGGGGATTTCTGCTGGTAATCCGCGTGTGAAACTCAAGTTGCTTCAGGAATCACAAAGAGCAACAGGAGAAAGATTGACACACGTTACACCTCCAAACATACTGAAACTTTACGAGTCAAAGAGGTCGAATAAGAACAAATTATTGATAATTGGTGAAGGAGGGACTCCAGTCGGGGTGCAGGACTTAGCAGGTCTAAGTTTTAAAAACATGCCAAATCATGTTTTATCATCATAGCAGTCATATTCACAGCAATCTCTGAACGTTTTATGCAGCACGAACATCTGCACTGTAGAATTAGACAGAATACCACATGCCTGCGTTTTATTCAAATCTGTCATTATGTTGTGGCTTTAAATTTGTCTGCCGGTTGGTGTGTGTTCCCAGTTACACTTTCAAAGCTTTTGCATTTTAATGAGAGAAAAGCTTTGTAATTAACCTCATTAAAATACGCGTCTAAATAACAGATTTTTGGAAAAATACTTTTTTCTTAGGACTCCAGTCAGGTCTCCTAAGCAACCAAATTGGCCGGTTGCTAGGGAGGGTAGAGTCACATGGGGTAACCTCCTTGTGGTGGTGATTAGTGGTTCTCTCAATGGGGCGTGTGGTGAGTTGTGTGTGGATCATGGAGAGTAGCATGAGCCTCCACATGCTGTGAGTCTCCGCGGTGTCATGAACAACGAGTCACGTGATCAGATGCGCGGATTGACGGTCTCAGAAGCGGAGGCAACTGAGACTCGTCCTCCGCCACCCGGATTGAGGCGAGTAACCGTGACACCACGAGGACCAAATTGGGGAGAAAATTAGATGAAATAAAATAAAAATAGAAGAATTGTACGAAATGATTATAACGAAGTGGCATTATGTGACGTGTTTTTATGTTTGTCTATTTGCTCTATTTAAACTGTTCTATCATTTACAGAATGCCAGAAAATGAGTCTAATTCATTGACGAGGAAACTCTCTAAATTCAGCTCCCTGGGCTCGAAACATCGCTACAGGTTAGTACACATTTTGTATATTTATATTCGTTCATTTCTGCGATTCATATTTGTTGTTTATCACGTTAAAAAAATGTATGCAATGAATGCAGTATCCGTTTTTTACTTCCTGAAACTTCACACGACAGGAGAAAGTTGCCCCGAGTTGTTCCTGGCAGGCTACTCAACCTACAGGCTCCGGTTAGGGAGGGGGGCGGAATTAGGGCATATGCTGCCTGCCAGAAACAAACCCAGGCACTTCACTAATGCAAAAGTTCACTAATGTTTTTCCCCACTTTCTGTGGCTAAAACTGGCATAGATACATTTTCAGGAGGTACATGCTCCACTCAACTGCACATCCTAATACAGAAACTGAGTGCACGCTTATTCAGTACACACAACGAATGTCCCGACTGTAGTGAGCGTGGAGACTTCACCCGCAAGCTGTGAACCAGAGGTGCGAGAGATACGGGCAAGCTACCATATCTCTTTGCATCACCCGAAAATGCTCACTCACTTTCAAACTGTGAGAGAGACCCAGCGTGTGCCCAATAGAGCAAGCTACTGTCAGGTATACTTGTAGACACTGAACGGCAGTCAGAGAAAATAGTAGTTTTGAGATTTTAAACGTCAACATTGAATGTTTTATATCTGTATGTAAAGTGTCTAATAATGCATTGGCACTGTACACTTAAGTTTCTCTTGCCAATAAAGATTGATGTCAATTAAATATGCACATTTGATCCTATTATTAAATAAAGTCCACTGGAAAACCCAAATTGTAAATACAACCACTGATTTTTATGGCAGGTATACATGTACTAAATTAACTCTATCCATGAAAAAAACTAAACAAAAACACATTTTAACATGTGCATATTAAAATTATTCAAATAAATTATGACTAGCCAAGTTCTTTGGAACAAAGTATCAATTAAATTGTTTATGAAGATTTTTTTAAATGTTGCAATGTAACATGTACAATGATTTAATTGCGATTAATCGCCGAAAAACTGTAGGATTAATTATGAAAATATTAAATCGATCCTAATTTATACAGTATATATTATATAAAGGTTATATATATATATATATATATATATATATATATATATATATATATATATATATATATATATGAATTGTATTTGCTTTATCATTTGAATCTTATGGCTGGCCGTTTAGCAGTGGATAAAGAATATAGTGTTATTGAAATAAGTGAATTCATAAATACATTTATTTGATTTGATAGGTGTTTAAAGGGTTAAGTCACACAGATATAATACTAATGGACATTAAAATAATGCCAAATGCACAGACTTGAGAGTACAGTAATATGATGAAGACAACTATTTAATTAGCATATCAATTTGTTATTATTAATCATCTGAATAAACCATTTGTAAGTAATATAGTTCATTTTCATGAACTTAAAATGAATGTGCAATGCCAGGTGTGCATTTATAGTTATTTTTAAATGTTTTTTTTTTTATTTGTGATTCATCCAATCAGAATTCAAATAGTGTCAGAACTGTCCATTTTATTTTGTCCTTTTGCCAATGAACAGCATCCGAGCAAGACTATTTAAATATACTGATTTGGTTAAAACTCATGTGTATAGAGATAGAGAAGCATGTGTTATTTGTTAAAGGGACAGTTCACCCCAAAAATGAACATTCTCTCTTTATTTACTCTCCCTCATGATGTCACTGGTGTATATGACTTTCTTTCATCAGCAGGACACATTTGAAGAAAAATAGAGAAATATCTCAGCTCAGACGGTCCTTATAATGCAAATGGATGGTGATCAGACATTTGAAGCTCTAAAAATCCCAGACAGTCTGCATAAATGTCATCCATACGACTTTGGTGCTTAAATTAATGTGGCACGATCACTTTTGGTGTTAAAAAGACCAATATTTAAGTACTTTTTATCTTTGAAGCATTACTTCCTGTTGGCAGCGTTATGGCCGTGTGATGTAATCACGTTGGACGTGCGACACATCCGGAAGAGCAGCGTTGTTTACAAGTGAGAAGGAGGAACACTGTACAGAAACATCGTTGGTTTTGGTTTAGAGCTGTCATTGTCGGTTTCTTTACTCACAATGGTGCGTTTGTGTGCGTTTGGATGTCTCAACCATGAGAAAAACATACTAATGCGTCATACGTGTGACCTCAGCGTTCTTGTGTGCTTAAATATTGTGATCGTATCGCTTTAGAAGACATGAATTTAACCGCTGGAGTCAAATGGATGACATTTATGCTGACTGTCTGTGATTTTTGGAGCTTCAAATCTTTGATCACCATCCACTTGCATTATAAGGACCGTCTGAGCTGCAATATTTCCGTTTTTCTTCAAATGTGTCCTGCTGATGAAAGAAAGTCATACGCACCTGTGACATCATGAGGGTGAGTGAATAATGAGAAAATTTTCATTTTTGGGTGAACTGTCCCTTTAAGGTATTATGTAGGTATGATTTATTCATAATGAAGTTGCCTGTCTCTGTCCCCAGTGGAAAGACTGCGATGCAGATTGGACGAGAGTCTGTAACTGTACCTCGAGCAGACCTGCAGGTGATCAGAACCCGCAGTAAGACCTACCCGAAGAGAAGCACACAGAACATCCCTGCAGGTGAGTGGGACTAACCGTAATCATGTTACAGGTCCATGTTATGGCAGCACACACAGCACAAGACGTGGCATTCATACTGGCATGCTGGCATCTCAGCTAGTTGTTCTGGATAACTGAATGCAGACAGTAACGTTAGATGTCTTCGGCTCAATTTGTGCTTTAGGACGGAACAATGGAGGCCAGACGATCACAAAGATGGAGAATACGAGTGAAGTCCAGAGCAAAATGACAGCACTGTCACCAGTGAAGAGGTATTGCTCTCTTTTATTGAGTATTGTGTCTTTGTAGCTGCTCAGAAGTCACGAGACTTCTTCTTAAATTCCTTAGGGGGTATAAATATAGACAAAAATATATTTAAGCAATATCACACTCGCAATCGTGCTGTATGGCCCTATATCAGCACTGCTGTGATTACCTACAGCACTCGTCCTGCAGCCGAATCACAGCAGTGCTGATATAGGGATATATAGCACGATTGCGAGTTTGATGTTGCTTATTTACAACAGTTCAATTAACAAGTACATTAAAAAAAATTTGGAAAACCTGAGTACGGTCTTAAAAAAACACATTTGTGCATCAAACTACTTTATTACGCGACGGATCAGAATCTGCTGTGTGTGTGATGTGTGTGTGAATGTGTGTGTGTGAATGTATGTATGTGTATGTGTGTGATGTGTGTGTGTGTGTGTGTATGTGTGTGTGAATCTATGTGTGTGTGTGTGTGTATGTGTGTGTGAGTGAGTGTGTATGTGTGAGTGTGTATGTGTGTGTGTGTGAGTGTGTATGCGTGTGTGTGTGTGTGTGTAGTGTGTGTGTGTGCGTGTATTAATGTGTGTGTGTGTGTGAGTGTGTGTGTGTATGTGAGTGTGTATGTGTGTGTGTGTGTGCGTGTATTAATGTGTGTGTGTGTGTGAGTGTGTGTGTGTGTATGTGTGTGTGTGTGTGTATGTGAGTGTGTATGTGTGTGTGTGTGTGAGTGTGTATGTGAGTGTGTGTATGTGTGTGTGCGTGTGTATGTGAGTGTGTGTGAGTGTGTATGTGTGTGTGTGAATGTGTGTGTGTGTGTGTGAGTGTATTAATGTGTGTGTGTGTGTGTGTGTGTGCGTGTATTAATGTGTGTGTGTGTATGTGAGTGTGTGTGTGTGAGGGTGTATGTGTGTGTGCGTGTATTAATGTGTGTGTGTGTGTGTGTGTGTGTGTGTGTGTGTGTGTGTGTGTGTGAGTGTGTGTGTGAGTGTGTATGTGTGTGTGTATGTGAGTGTGTGTATGTGTGTGTGCGTGTGTATGTGAGTGTGTGTGTGTGAGTGTGTATGTGTGTGTGTATGTGAGTGTGTGTATGTGTGTGTGCGTGTGTATGTGAGTGTGTGAGTGTGTATGTGTGTGTGTGTGTGTGTGAATGTGTATGTGTGTGTGAGTGTATTAATGTGTGTGTGTGTGTGTGTGCTGTATTAATGTGTGTGTGTGTGTGTGTATGTGAGTGTGTGTGTGTGAGGGTGTATGTGTGTGTGCGTGTATTAATGTGTGTGTGTGTGTGTGAGTGTATTAATGTGTGTGTGTGTGTGTGTGTCGTGTATTAATGTGTGTGTGTGTGTGTGTGTGTGTGTGTGTGTGTGTGTGTGTGTGTGTGAGCGTGTATTTATCACTTTGTGGGGACCAAATGTCCCCATAAGGATAGTAAAACCCGAAATGTTTGACCTTGTGGGGACATTTTGTCGGTCCCCATGAGGAAAACAGCTTATAAATCATACTAAATTATGTTTTTTGAAAATGTAAAAATGCAGAAAGTTTTCTGTGAGGGTTAGGTTTAGGGGTAGGGTTAGGTTTAGGGAATAGAATATAAAGTTTGTACAGTATAAAAGCCATTATGTCTATGGAAAGTCCCCATAAAACATGGAAACACTACAAGTGTGCGTGAGTGTGTGTGTGTGTGTGTGAGTATGCGTGTGTGCGTGTTAATGTGTGTGTGAGTGTGTATGTGTGTGTTAATGTGTGTATGTGTGTGAGTGTGTATGCGTGTGTGCGTGTTAATGTGTGTGTGTGTATGTGTGTGTTAGTGTGTGTGTGTGTGTAGAGAGAGAGAGAGAGAGAGTGACATAGATATGGAGCGTGTGCAATCACCTGTTGATGATGCTGTAGTCTGTTAGTTGCTTTCTGAAGATAACGTAATTTTGGTCAAAGTCATCCTATGTGTCAAAATAGCCGACCAAGCGGGGGTATTCCTCCCTATCTCACGATAGCAAGTCTTTCACTATAGGAAGCGCAATCTCCTCCGCCATTTTTAACAATATTTCCTCTCCGATATAGAAACTCCGGTAAGAGGTAAGCACATTGAGTTTGTGTAATTAATTCCTCCTTACTGTTGTGTCTCTCAGCTGTGATGACTCTTAATGCTGAAGTTGTTTGTTTAAAGCCGTTTAAAGATATTTCCCAGCTTTAGTAGTGTAGTCATAATCCAAGCGATCGCGTAGTGCTGATGAATGAAAACACTGACTGATGCTGACTCACTTCACATCACCTGGCTCATATTACACACAAATATGGTCTTTTGCTGCCACCTGTTGGATATAATATGTAATGTCACAAAAATAAATGGAAAGAGACACATATAGCTCTTAACACATATGCACTGCTCTTACACTTTAGTTTAGAAACGCATGAACACAAGCGGAGTGATACAAACAGTGAAGCGTCCGAGTACTGAAACATCAGTTCTCATGGAACATCTCTCGACCAATCAGATTTGAGGACCGCAACTTTGTCTTATAATGCATTTTTTGTTAAATCTTTATGCTTTTTAATGTGAGACTGCTTAGGTGGTATTAATGTGCTATTATTTATTTACGACAATGTGTTTTATTTATTTATTTATTTAATTTTACCTTGATTTCAAGACAAAGTTTCCTGCAGGCTCAATAAAGTGTATTTAATTTTATCCATGCATTCATTCAGTAACTTTCAACACCTTATTTTTGTATTTCCCGAAGTCCCAAAGCAAAGACAGACTGCAATTCAGAAGACCAACACAACAAACATAGTGCACCCTGGGAAGAAGACGCACCACAGAGGTACAGAACTGTGATTCTGTGTTTAGCGTTGAATAACAAAAGATCCGATAATATGTAGTCGGCTATATCATGCAAATGTTAAAATGAGTCGTGCATTATAGTGAAAGTGTTCAGATGTCATCAGACAGTATTGTTTGAGGATCTGAATGGAAAGTAAGTGTTTATGAACTGATAATCTGCCATTTCCCAAAAAGTTGTTGTTGTAGCACCTCTAGTGTTCAATTCACCCAGAAACTGATGATTTCAGGGTTTCACATTGGGTAGATTAAGCTCTAATAATGTTTGCATATTTATTTATTACTGTGCATACTTGTCTTTTCGAAGTCTCCTCTAATGTGTCCCTCTCTTTGTTTCTCAGTGGGCTTTATAACTCGGCCAGCGAGCGGAACAAATCTCCCAAATTCCCCAAAGCTCACAGACGCTCGCCCTCGGGGGGAAACGAGAACGAGACATCTCACTCCGCCAGACGCAGGTGTGTGGGGTTATATATTCATCGTTCTGTGTATCTTTTCATTTTTAAGTGATCTTGAGTGTTAATGAACTCTTAATAAGAACATTAGGTTTGTTTTGTACATTGGTGCTGAATCTAAAGAAGGGCATTTGCCCCCTCTAGTGGACATCTGTGACAAAAGTGACTGAACAGTTTTTGTGTACAGCTTTAAAACAACTGAAGCTCTATTACCACACAAAAAAAACATTTTTGACTCGTTCCTTAGTGTGTAAAAGCAAACAAAAATCGTGTTTACAGGAATTCAATGGGAGTCTTTGGGACAAGCGTTCTAAAAGGTTTAAAAGAAGAAATGTGTGCAAGGAAACCAGAAAGCAACACGACGTAACTATCTGTCATATCATACTGTTCATGTGTTACACTTGCTATAGTTTACTTCCACATTGTCAAATGTAAATCAAGTCAATCATTGAAACATCAGCTGCACCTTGAGGAACAAATAGCATGTTAATATGTATGTGTACACGTATTTTTAATGACCCTATACACTTTTGGTAATTAAGGAGTTATAATATATATATATATTATTTATTTATTTATTTATTTTTATATATATATATTTTTTTAATTTTTTTATTGATTTTATTTTTTATTTCAATTTTCAATTAATTCATTTAAAATATATATATATATATATATATATATATATATATATATATATATATATATATATATATATATATATAAAAATATAATTAATTTTTTGCAAATTTTTTATTGATTTTATTTTTTATTTAAATTTTCAATTAATTTAAAATATATATATATATTTTTATTATTATTATTATTATTTATTTTTTTTGTTATTTTTTTATTGATTTTATTTATTTCAATTAATTAATTATATATATATATATATATATATATATATATATATATATATATATATATATATATATATTTAATTAATTAATTGAAAATTGAAATAAAAATAAAATCAATAAAAAAAAATAGCAAAAAAAAACATTTTTGCAATTTTAGCATTTTTGTTGTGATACACTATTTATGAAAGCAATGTTGAGGAAGAGGTGTGGGCACAATTCCAAAAAATGGATGAGGTACAGGGGGTGGAATGAGGTCCCGGGACACTAAAAGTTAAGATAGATAAGATGTTTTATTGTCATTGTATACCACACAACAAAATATAGTTTGGCAACCCTCAAAGATAGCACAGAAAACAGTATTACACAGTACAAATCCAAGCATCAGTAGAAACAAGTGAATAAAACTATAATTATTATAATACTATAATAAGTAAAAAGAAAATGTGCAATGCTCTATCAGTTGAGCTAATGCACAATTTGAACACACTCGAAGAAGCTTGTAAATGTAGCTGTTATTGTATGTAATGTAAATGTTAAAATTAGCGCAAGATGGCATTAGTGCCATATCAGATGGGGGGTGGGATGACAGGAAAGAAAGGCTGTTTAGTGTTCAGTCTATGGCTGCATTGAGGGAGCGGGGTAATGGCACCTACAGCTCAGAAAGAAGCTGTGCTTTAGTCTGTTTGTGCAGGACTTGATGGCTCTGTACCGCTTCCCCGATGGCAGGGTGTCCTGGGCAGGTCTGGTCCTTGGTGATATTGTCGGGCTAGCATACACAGTGTCCAGGTCTGGCAGCTCAGATCCTATGATCTGCTGTATAGCCTTCTAAATGGTCCACAAATCAGACCACCAATTTGCCGTGGGAATTTACTCCTCTATCATCAGCCGCGATTGCAACAATGTTGAATTATCAGTTTCCCATATGCATGATATACGTGCCCATAATGTTTGGGGAAACACATGCATTTAATTTATTTGCCTCTGGCCTTCAAAACGTCGTAACATCTCAATGAAAGAATCGCTCAGGATGATTAAATACTCAGAGCTCAGTGTTTGTTTCTGGACTTTGTGTTTTGTCTCAACAGAAGAGGACACAGCACTGAAGACCAGCAAACAAACAAACAGCACAGGAGAAGGTACGCTTTTGTTTGTTTGTTTGTTTGTTTAGATATCAACTGCTTCACAACTATAGTCTATAATAATAAAGCATATTATGTGTCCCATTTTTCTTACTGTCGCTAATTCAGTCTCTTTGAGTTTCTCGTTGGCTGTTTTTGGTGTTTAGTCAATATTTCTCTTGCATTTGTGCCTGTGAATTATTTGTCATGGCCATCCAAGTTGGCATGGAGACGCAGAAGTACTTTGTCATTCTTGTGAATTGTAGGAAGTGAATATTTTTATTTTGTATTTTCTTGAACTTTACAGATTTTTTTCAGGACTCAGTCTCTCTTTTCTCTCGTGTCACCTTTCGACCCCAATTGGCTCTTTAGGTCACGTTCCCGTGGCAACACCAGCAGCGGAAGCGAATCGGAGAATTCCAATAGGGAACATCGTAAAAAGAGAAACCGGTGAGTAATTAGACAATAAAGGGGAACAGAGTTGCTGTCATAGTGGTCATGTCTGAAAATCACCTGAAAATATCCATTATAAATAATGTATTTAAAATCAACAAACTGCAAGAAAATGCATATTTTCAAAGCAGAGCATATCAGAATCCAACTAGATACTTTAGACAGACAGACAGACAGATAGACAGACAGACAGAATGACTGGCGAAATAGACAGACAGACAGACAGACAGATAGACAGACAGACAGAATGACTGGCGAAATAGACAGACAGACAGACAGATAGATAGACAGACAGACAGATAGACAGACAGACAAATAGACAGACAGACAGATAGATAGACAGACAGACAAATAGACAGACAGATAGACAGACAGACAGACTGACTGACAGATAGATAGACAGACAGACAGATTGATATATAGATTGACAGACAGACAGATAGACAGACTGACAGACAAATAGACAGACAGACAGGCTGACTGACTTAAAGACAGACAAATAGACAGACAGATAGACAGACAGACTGACTGACAGATAGATAGACAGACAGACAGATTGATATATAGATTGACAGACAGACAGATAGATAGACAGACTGACAGACAAATAGACAGACAGACAGGCTGACTGACTTAAAGACAGACAAATAGACAGACAGATAGACAGACAGACTGACTGACTGACAGATAGATAGACAGACAGACAGATTGATATATAGATTGACAGATAGATAGACAGACTGACAGACAGACAGGCTGACTGACAGACAGACAGACAGACAGATAGATGGATGGAGGGACGGACGGATAAAGAGTGACAGACAGACAGGCAGACAGACAGATTCATATATAGATTGACAGACAGACAGATAGATAGACAGACTGACAGACAAATAGACAGTCTGACTGACTGACAGAGACAAATAGACAGACAGACTGACAGACAGACAGACAGATTGATATATAGATTGACAGACAGATAGATAGACAGACTGACAGACAGACAGGCAGACAGACAGATTTGATCATAATATCAATATGTGAGCTGGTATGACTTTTGTAGATAAATAAAATATGGCTGTATGTTGCAGGTCTCGTCAGGAGAACGAGGTGGTGGATTCTGGTCCGCAGTGGGAAGTCGTTCTCCGCAGACAGAAAGAGAAAACGGCCAACGAACCGAACCATCGGCGCTCACGACACCGCTCACGATCGTAAGCATCTGCCCAGAACATTCCCCAGAAAGTCTGAATTAATTGAGTGTTTTAGTTGATTAATTACACGTGGTCAAAATCAAATCTCTTCGTCACTTTCTTGCGTACGCAATTGCAATGATGGTGAAATCTTGTGTGTGTGTGTGTGTGTAGAGCCATAAGAGATTAATATACACAAAAATGTAATGAAAACACAACATGCATACAGTTTACACCAATAAGGTGGCCTCAAAAATGAATTTTGACACTTAACCACACTTACAAATGTAGTTTAATAGAAAGAAAGCACAAGCTTGGATAGAAGTTTGCTTTCATGTTTTGTTTTCCAATTTTCTATCAAAGACGCAGCCCTGATGTTCAAGCTAAAGAACAACTTTGGAAGCACATACAGTGAGTTCAACATCTTTACTGATTGAATCTCTGAGCAGGGTTGTAAATGGAGCATACAGTGATGCTGTGATGTTTCTGTACAGGAAGGAGCTGGTCGATCCGTCTGGTTTTACTGAGGAACAACTAAAGGAGATTCCATACAAAAAAGTGGAGTGAGTCGAATCAAACTGCCCTCTGTGAACCCTATGGAATTACATCACTGTTAAACGTTCTGCCTAAGATGGAAATTGTGTCATTATTTACCCACCCTCATGTTGTTCTGAACCCGTATGACTTTCTTTCTTCAGTGGAACATTCGTGGAGATGTTTAGCAGAATGTTAGAAACGGACAGCCTCAGTCACCATTCACTTTCATTGTATGATAGCTACAAAAATATATCACATCCTCGTGCACATCCGCGTGCGTCTTGTTTTGGCTTTGCTATATGCAACGCATAATTTAAATTAATTTAAACCAACTGAGCTCAGTTCAGAAAACTCTGGGCTGTCATTAAAGGGTTAAACTCTGTGGCAAAACAACATGGCGCTGATCACAGCACAGTTTTTCTTGGGGAGAAGCACCAACAAAACTACATCTGGTAAGAAACCTCATGAAGTTATTCCATTGAAATCTGTTTGAGTCAAAAGATTAGAGTCTCTAGTTTCCTTCGATGTGCCATTTGTAAAATCTGAGCGATTTATCACAAAACGGCACGCTGTTAAACACGATGACCACTATAGTGGACAATAGCGCTAGATTTTCATTACAAATCCCATATTTACTGTGCAGTTTCACATTGAGGAAAAAAGTGTCTTTCAGGGGCTTTATATGGAGTTATGATGAAAATAAGATAACTCAGAAACTGTGCTGAGACCAGTGCTGACAGACAGCACACTGGAGGTGAAGTCATTCACTAAATAGGGAGCAAGGGAGCATCCTATAGCTCTCCTATAACTGTTCTGAGACCAGTGCTGACAGACAGCACACTGGAGGTGAAGTCATTCACTAAATAGGGAGCAAGGGAGCATACTATAGCTCTCTATGCAGTTAAGTTGATGTGAACATTGACTGAAGCTCCTGACCCGTATCTGCATGATGTTATGTGCTGCTCTGCTG
Source organism: Xyrauchen texanus (assembly GCF_025860055.1). Classification (NCBI taxonomy): domain Eukaryota; kingdom Metazoa; phylum Chordata; class Actinopteri; order Cypriniformes; family Catostomidae; genus Xyrauchen; species Xyrauchen texanus. The sequence goes on from NC_068318.1 coordinate 31,819,923, forward strand.
TCACGTGATTGGCTGATTAGATAATCACATGGAGGATTGTTGGTGCCAGACGGGCTGATTTGAGCATTTCTGGGATTTTCACACACACAGCTGTCTCTAGAATTTACTCCGAATGATGCCAAAAACATAAAACATCCAGTGAGCGGAAATTCTGCTATTCTGAGATGCGGGTTGGCGCTGTTTTGGCGGCACGAGGGGGACCTACACGATATTAGGCAGGTGGTTTTAATGTTGTGGCTGTATTTTTGTGCGTTTATTTAGTTGTCACTTCTAATGAAAAAAATTAAAAAACATGAAAGTGAATGGTGACTGAGGCTAACGTAATACCTCCTATCGTGTGCCACAGAAGAAAGTCAGATTTGGAACACAGGAGGGTGAGTAAATAATATCAGAATTGTCATTTTTGGGTGAACTATTTTTTTAAGAGTGCTAAATGTCAAGTTTTGAAAGTAGGTAGTTTACATATACAAGTTTCATTTCATCATTTGTGCTATTTTGCTTTTTGAGATATTAAACCTTACATTTTTGGCATGAGCAGAACGTAAACATGTCCATATAGACATCATTAATTATTGATGTTTATTCAAGTCCAATGATTGCTAAGTTTGTAGTTTGCTGTGAAGGCTAAAAGACAAAGTCCCGTTTCCTGTATCCCGTTTCAGGACACAAGGTGACCCGATCAAGATCCGGCATTCACATTCTCCCCGAAGCTTCCGGCAGTATCGACGCTCCCACTGTTCAGATGGAGAGAGATCGGTGCTCTCCGAGGTCAAGTAAGTGAGAGTAATATTTGTACCCCAGTCACCACTGTGCACAGATCAGCTCGCCATTTTTCATTATTTTCCTACATATTCACATCTGTAGCTCTCGGACTGATCTGGTGCCCCCCCTGCCCGTCACCCGCACTGCAGATGTGCCCGGTTCCAGCTCGAACCCTGCACAGGTCAGTCACCCCTTTACCTGCCCTAACCACGACCACCTTTATCATTACTGCAAATGCTTACATACATATTTATATATAAGTCATTTATTTTTAAATAATAAAGGAATATTCTGGGTTCAATGCAAGTTAAGTTCAATCGACAGCATTTGTGTCATAATGTTGATTAGCATAAAAATGTATTTCGCCTCGTCCCTCCTTTTCTTTACAAAAGCACAAATGTGTGTTCCAGTGAGACACTTACAATGGAAGTCAATGGGGTTTAATCTGTAAACATTAAAATACTCACAGAACACAAATTAAGATTTTTAGAAGAATATTTCAGCTCTGTCGGTCCATACAATGCAAGTGAATGGTGACCAGAACTTTGAAGCTCCAAAAAGCACATAAAGGCAGCATAAAAGTAATCCATAAGACTCCAGTGGTTTAATTCATGTCTTCTGAAGTGATATGATAGGTGTGGATTAGAAACAGATCAAAATTTAAGTCCATACAATGCAAGTGAATGGTGACCAAAACTTTGAAGCTCCAAAAAGCACATAAAGGCAGCATAAAAGTAATCCATAAGACTCCAGTGGTTTAGTCCATGTCTTCTGAAGTGATATGATAGCTGTGGGAGAGAAAAAGGTCAATATTTAAATAATTTTTTGCTATAAATTCTTTTCCCTGCTCAGTCAGGCTGCACTTTCACATTCTTCTTGTATTTTTGGTGATTCACATTCTTCGTGTATATGCCCCCTACTGGGCAGGAAGATTAATTTCAAGCAAAAAAAGGACTTAAATATTGATTTGTTTCTCACCCACACCTATCATATCACTTCAGAAGACATGGATTAAACCACTGGAGTCTTATGGATTACTTTTATGCTGCCTTTATGTGCTTTTCGGAGCTTAAACTTTCTGGTCACCATTCACTTGCACTATATGGATTTACAGAGCTGTAATTTTCTTCTATAAATCTTTATTTGCGTTCTGCAGAAGAAGGAAAGTCATACACATCTGGAATGTCAAATGATGAGAGAAATGTAAAAAAAATTGGGGTGAACTGTCCCTTTAAGAAAGTAAATAGGTTCAGTTTTGGCAAGTTTTTAACATGTTAAAAACTCCCAAAAAAAAATTACTAATAACTTCTCTAAAATTATGAACAGATTATGTTACTGATTACTTCATAAAAAGTTATCACATTATTATTAGCTACTTTTAAAGGAATATTCTGGGTTCAGCTCAGAAGACAGCATTTGACACGTATTGTAGATTACCGCAAGCATTAATTTCGACTCGTCACTCCTTTACTTTAAAAAAAAAAAAAGCACACGTGTGTTCCAGTGATGCACTTACAATGGAAGTCAATGGGGACATTTTTAGAAGGTTTAAAGTCAGAAATGTGATGCTAATAATTTTATAAAAGCATCAATTATTCTGTTAAAACTCATGGATTATTACTCAACTCTGGCACAACGTAGGGCACCTCGTTCAGCAGATTTAGCTCATGCTGAACCAGAAAACGCACTCATGTCTTACGCTGTAATGTGCGTTTCGTTTTTTCCTTTCAGAAGACGAAAGGGTCCAAAGACAACCTCTCTGAGAGCTCCGAACACGACACGAAAACCAGCGCCAAGGTGGTGAAGACTGTACACACATCTCGCGTGAAAACAGACACGTGACCGTTTTTTCCCAGCAGACGTGTGGAGGAGGAACAGCGGGGAAAAGTTCGACCCAGACCTGACCAACTGATCACCAATCAAAACTCTATGAAGCTACTTTCATCATAGGACAGGCCATACATCTGAATGTTTCTGCACTGGAAGTGTAGTGCTGCGGTTCTGATACGGTCACTTGATAAATGATGCAACGAGTCATGCAATCGTAAATAGGCTTTTAAACAGGTGGGGTAAAAAACTCCCATGTCTTGTGTTTTTTGACATGAAATCAGTGTGTTCTGTGCATTGAATTATTGCCATTGAAATTTGAATCCAAAATGGTCAGTTTTCCAATTCAGCCCATGTTATATTACTGGACGTCCACTGTAATGTGTGAGTCCCGGAGCAAAACCAGTTGAACCACTGATTTTGTGTAATGCACAACCACGTTGCACGCTTAAAAATTCGATTAATTTCCGACTGACAATCAAATGAAGGATGGTGGATTGTTGGCATAGCGTACACTTTCTAGTCTTACGGTGTTATGTGTGATAGTATCGTAAACACGAGTCTTTTCGAACACGTTTTAATACAGTATTAACGTTTGTGAGTATGTGGGAATTATAAACAGTGCTTTGTATTGTTATTATTATTATTGTGCATTGTGTCCTCATATTTTAGATTAAACTCTGCTGTAGGAAGTATTGCTGCTGTATTTCTATATTTGGTTTTGCACAATAATGTAGCCCTGTCATTTCTGTTAAAAAAAGCAAACAAAAAAAGTATCACTGTAGCAAAGCTGGAAACTCAGCGTTGTGATTTACAACATGTTTTTGTCAATAAATACATCCAGATGCATTCACAGTCACTGTTGTTTTATTTGCATTCTTAAGTGAGCGTAATTGTTTGATCCAGAGAGACAGATTCATTCATTCCCTAAAGTTTTAACAAGATCATATGTAGAACAAGTGGCCATGCACAGCCGTTCCCTTTAGTAGTTGTTTCAGGGAGGCACATTAATTGCAACTGACTCATTAAAGGGACAGTTCACCAATAAATGAAACTTCTCTCATCATTTACTTATCCCAGATGTGTTTGACTTTCATCTGCAGAGCACAAATGAAGATTTTTAGAAGACTATTTCAGCTCTGTCGGTCCTTATAATGCAACTAAATGGCGACCAGAAATTTGAAGCTCCAAAAAGCACATAATGGCAGCATAAAAGTAATCCAGTGGTTTAATCCATGTCTTCTGAAACATATAACAGGTGTGCGTGTTAGATAAATACTGTATTTAAGTTATTTTTTTACAAAAAATTATCCTCCCTGTCCAGTAGGTGGCGATACGTGCGAAGAATATGAATTTTCAAAAACATGAAGAAATATGTGAAAGTGAAAGTGGAGATTTATAGTAAAAAATTACTTAATAATTGATCTGTTTCTTGCCCACACCTATCATATCACTTATGAAGACATGGAATAAACCACTGGAGTCCTATGGATTACTTTTATGCTGCCTTTATGTGATTTTTTTAACTTAAAAGTTCTGGTCACCATTCACGTGCATTGTATGGACCTACAGAGCTGAAATATTCTTCTAGAATCTTCATTTGTGTGCATCTGGGATGGCATGATTATGAGTAAATGATGAGAGAATTTTCGTTTTTAATTTTATGAGACATTCATACTAAGCTGTAGCCTATAGTTTAACATCTTCACTGTGCATTTCTTGAATATATTGGACAAAATATATTAAACTCACTAGGTTTAAAGATGGAAAGCATAATTATCTTTTTTTTATTTGGTTTGTTTTCTTTTATCACAATATCAGAATTATGTGGAAATTGGTGTGAACTTTAAATAATTACATATTGGAGATGATGTCGCTATTTTTGCCATGCTCCCCTGGTGCTATATGCACTTCATTGGTCATTTATGTAAGGATTAATGTTTAGTCAGCCTGTGTATATTGCTAAATAAACCCAGACAGGGTGAAGCAGATTAGCTGTTTGAAATGCTGAATTGACCAATGACCACACAGCACCGTTTTGACCTTCAATATAATACATAAATATATATGCAAAAGAATTTTCAAACGTGTGTTGTGTAAGTTACTCTGAAAACGTTATGAATTATTAACTACTAATTACATCTTCTACAGTGTAATTAGATTAATATACTAATTACTCTGTCTGAACTAATTACTTTCTAAAAGGATAGACTGGAAACTGTTCTTTTAATTATTTCATATAAATAATATAAAATGAAATAAATTAATCATGATCAGGCCAACTAATTTAAAGGGGCTGCATTAAATTAGAAAACGTACATTTTTACATTAGATGTTAAATTTCGATTTTAAATTCACTATTGTTTTATATAGAATTGTATACAGTATTTGACACAATTACATCAGAGATAACTGTAATTAAATGACAGAAAAATTAAGAGTAATCCCTTACTTTTTATGAAAATGTAATTAAAGTAATTAATTATGTAGTAATGCATTACACCCAATAATGGTCAGTAATAAAAAAAAAATTAAAAAATTTTTTTTTTTTTTCCAATGAAACTGTTATTTAATAACAGTGATTAATTACTTAGTAATCCATTACACCCAATAATATTCATTAATAAAAAAAAACTTTAGAAAAGACAGAGCACGTATTTTCAGTTGGCGCCAAAAAATAAATAGTTTGCAAACAGAAGTCCCGTTCGCCTGAGGCAAGCATGACTGCGAACGCTTCCATTAGGATCGGTACACGACGTCATATTAATTATTTATCACTTTATTTAAAATATATATATATATATATATATATATATATATATATATATATATATATATATATATATATATATATATATTTCACAAGTAAACTCCGAGATTTATCAGCAGAGACGGGCCACTTCTATTAAATTGAATGGGAGAAATAGAACACTCATCCAAGAAGCTCTGAGGGCCCAACGGTCAACGGATATAGAAAGGAAGTCCCGCCTTACAGGTAAAAGAGCCAATCACCTTTTAGATACAAACATCGCCTGTCAATCAACTCTATAGCTCACATGCGCATTAGCTATACAAGCCGGGATGTTTTTTTTTATGTTTTTACGTAATATGAAGTAAAGAATCACAATGTATGATTCCAGTATTATCAGATTTTATTTCTGATTTGAAATATGTTCTTTGATCGTACTTTTGACCAACCATATTTGAGATTTTGGTCTTTCGCCATTCAAATAGACGGGAGTGTAACAACTATGGACCCCTCCTCCCTCCTTCATTAGATCAACCTCACATGATGAATGACTTTCTGCTTGCCCACCTGCACTCACTTACACTGATTGCACATGTACCTCTATATATATACTCAGTTTGTTCGCACCCTCATTGCGAAGTCTTGCCTTTCACTTGTGTTAGCATTTCTGAGCGGTATATTGATTCGGTTTACCTTGGCTTCTGGATTTATGCCTGTTCTCGGTTTACTCTTCTGTCTGTCGTTTTGTTCACTGTGTATCTGCCTACCTGGTTTTGACCACTGCCTGCTAAATAAATCTCTGCAAATGTATCCTAAACTTCCATCTCAGTCTGAATCGTTACAGGGAGCTGCACTGGCATGAAAAGAAATAACCCCCGATGGGCGTTCCAAAGATACCGATAGTGGACTGACTTGCTAGAGAGACTTTGGTATATTACACATACATTTTATGTTTTGTTTTGTTTTGTTTTGAAAGTGTTTTCGAACACCTCGAAAGAAATTACTTAAGATATTTTTTTATTTAAGATTACTCTCCCATAATTGTTGTTTTATTTATATTTTTAATTTAAAAACTTTATTGAAAAAATACATTATTTACAAACATAAATGCCCTGGTACAATCTTGAATATTCTTATCCTGACAACAGACAAGCACCATAAAACAATCATGAGTAAAACAAAAGTCCACACAAAAAAGAGGAATTGTTGGGGTTCTCTGTTACATATTTTCAGCGCATTCTTCTTGTCCATTAATTTCAGTGATAATTTCACTTTTGGTGCGATTGGAATAATTTCTTGGCTTCATCATTGGAAAATGTTGTAACAATTAGTTTGAAGAAAATGGTCAGTTATAATGGTTTTGGTATTTTCCAATACATGCATCACAGACCATATTCCTTTCTCCAAACAATTTGTGTAGAATAAAGATTTATTCCTAAATACCACATAGCTGCATAACAACTATGAGGTTGCCAAGGTGTTCTGAGTGGTTGTTAGATCGTTACTATGATGTTTGTAGTGATTGTTACTGCATTATTATGAGGTTGCTAGGGTGTTCTGAGTGGTTGTTAGATCGTTACTATGATGTTTGTAGTGATTGTTACTGCATTATTATGAGGTTGCTAGGGTGTTCTGAGTGGTTGTTAGTGCATTACTATGAGGTTGCTAGGGTGTTCTGAGTGGTTGTTAGTGCATTATTATGAGGTTGCAAGGGTGTTCTGAGTGGTTGTTAGTGCATTACTATGAGGTTGCTAGGGTGTTCTGAGTGGTTGTTAGTGCATTATTATGAGGTTGCTAGGGTGTTCTGAGTGGTTGTTAGTGCATTATTATGAGGTTGCTAGGGTGTTCTGAGTGGTTGTTAGTGCATTACTATGAGGTTGCTAGGGTGTTCTGAGTGGTTGTTAGTGCATTACTATGAGGTTGCTAGGGTGTTCTGAGTGGTTGTTAGTGCATTACTATGAGGTTGCTAGGGTGTTCTGAGTGGTTGTTAGTGCATTACTATGAGGTTGCTAGGGTGTTCTGAGTGGTTGTTAGTGCATTATTATGAGGTTGCTAGGGTGTTCTGAGTGGTTGTTAGATCGTTACTATGATGTTTGTAGTGATTGTTACTGTATTATTATGAGGTTGCTAGGGTGTTCTGAGTGGTTGTTAATACATTACTATGAGGTTGCTAGGGTGTTCTGAGTGGTTGTTAATACATTACTATGAGGTTGCTAGGGTGTTCTGAGTGGTTGTTAGTGCATTACTATAAGTTTGCTAGGGTGTTATGAGTGGTTGTTAGATTGTTACTATGATGTTTGTAGTGATTGTTACTGCATTACTATGAGGTTGCTAGGGTGCTCTGAGTGGTTGATAGTGCATTACTATGAGGTTGCTGGGATGTTTTGAGTGGTTGTTAGTGCATTACTATGAGGTTGCTTGGATGTTCTGAGTGGTTGTTAGTACATTACTATGAGGTTGTTAGGGTGTTCTGAGTGGTTGTTAGTACATTACTATGAGGTTGTTAGGGTGTTCTGAGTGGTTGTTAGTGCATTACTATGAGGTTGCTAGGGTGTTCTGAGTGGTTGTTAGTACATTACTATGAGGTTGTTAGGGTGTTCTGAGTGGTTGTTAGTGCATTACTATTAGGTTGCTAGGGTGTTCTGAGTGGTTGTGAGTGCATTACTATGAGGTTGTTAGGGTGTTTTGAATGGTTGTTAGTGCATTACTATAAGGTTGCTAGGGCATTACTATAAGGTTGCTAGGGTTTTCTGAGTGGTTGTTAGTGCTTTAATATGAGGTTGTTAGGGTGTTTTGAGTGGTTGTTAGTGCATTACTATGAGGTTGCTAGGGTGTTCTGAGTGGTTGTGAGTGCTTTAATATGAGGTTGTTAGGGTGTTTTGAGTGGTTGTTAGTGCATTACTATGTGGTTGCTGGGATGTTTTGAGTGGTTGTTAGTGCATTACTATGAGGTTGCTAGGGTGTTCTGAGTGGTTGTGAGTGCATTACTATGAGGTTGTTAGGGTGTTTTGAATGGTTGTTAGTGCATTACTATAAGGTTACTAGGGCATTACTATAAGGTTGCTAGGGTTTTCTGAGTGGTTGTTAGTGCTTTAATATGAGGTTGTTAGGGTGTTTTGAGTGGTTGTTAGCACGTTACTCGAGGTTGCTGGAGTGTTTTGAGTGGTTGTTAGTGCATTACTATGAGGTTGTTAGGGTGTTTTGAATGGTTGTTAGTGCATTACATACACTACGTGGGGGCAGTGGTGGCTCAGTGGTTGAGGCTCAGGGTTACTGACCAGAAGGTCGGGGGTTCAAGCCCCAGCACCACCAAGATGCTACTGTTGGGCCCTTGATCAAGGCACTTAACTCCAGGTTGCTCTGGGGGATTGTCCCTGTAATAAGTGCACTGTAAGTCGCTTTGGATAAAAGCGTCTGCCAAATGCATAAATGTAAATGTACTATAATGTTGTTAGGGTGTTTTGAATGGTTGTTAGTGCATTACTATAAGGTTGCTAGGGTGTTTTGAGTGGTTGTTAGTGTATTACTATATGGTTACTAGGGTGTTTTGAGTTGTTATTAACATGTTACTAGAGCATTCAAAGTGGTTGCTAGGTGGGTGCTTACTAGCCCCAAGTGAAAATAGCCCACTATGGTATTCTGGTCTCTCTATGGAATTTTATCTAAAGCAAACAAGAGTGTGGTAGCAGACTATAAAACAAATATCATCACGATTATATCCCAAATGTTCACTATTTTTGCTTTCAGACAGGCCTTGTAGGGATCTGATCACAATTTCTTCCTCCTCAAATGCATCAGAAGCATGTTTAATATGGTAAAGTAAACATGTGTGATGTTTCCAGAAGATGAAAGTGTGTCATTTTAACTGACAGCTGATGCTGTTGTGTCAGGTGGGATCTGCCTCCATTTCTACCACTTCCCTGAGTTTCCCCCGACACACTGTCTGAATATCCCGCATGGCTCTCAGCTGCAACAGATTTGTTGTGTTGTGGCGAACAGCCAGAGCAGTTTGCCAGATGCACTCCCTCAACTCTGATGAGGGATTTAAAGACAAAGAAAGCCAATATACAATCCGTAACCATTTCCACAGTTTTTGTGATTTTCTTGAAAGCAAAACCATTATTTTCCATGGTTTACACACCATAATCCATCTAAGAGAAATCCAGTTTTTCTCTAAATACATTTGCTTTAGAAAAGTAGCCTCCTTGCACACTATTAACATCAATGCATTAGATTAAATATCAAGCAAATGCCATTTATTTAAAAGCACAAACTCACTTCTCAAGCTAAACTTTATTTTACATTTATGCATTTGGCAGATGCTTTTATCCAAAGCGACTTACAGTGCACTTATTACAGGGACAATCCCCCCGGAGCAACCTGGAGTTAAGTGTCTTGCTCAAGGACACAATGGTGGTGCCTGTGGGGATCGAACCAGCAACCTTCTGATTACCAGTTATGTGCTTTAGCCCACTACGCCACCACCACGCCACTTTCTGAAGAAATTGTCTAGCAGCATTGGTCTATCTAATGAAATGGCATTCAGTCATTTGTAAGTGTGTTCCGGGTTCAATGCAAGTACTTTCTCAGGCCACTTTATTCGCTGTTAGTAGTCTTGTGTAATCATGTTCCAATCATATAGGCTGCAGGAAGGTGCACAGGATTTTACCACAATGGCGTTGAAGCTTTGCTTTGTGTTTAACAGCACTGTTTTACTCAGTGAACTCATTTGGGAATACAAACAAGATTATCCGAGCCTAGTGCCCTCAAAACTTCCTGCGAGCTCTGGTGGACAGACGCTTTAGTGATGTGTTTCATGTAAACAGGATATCAGCCCTCCCTGCAGACAGTGCCGTTATCCAATTATTACAGATGCTTGTCATCGCTCTAGCAGACAGTTGCTGCTCTGGCTGTTGGTTTAACTCATAATTATTAAAGCAGCCAGAATTACAGCATTTACATTGAAGGGGGGGGGTAAACAGGAAGGTTTAGCAAATGTAATCCTTAAATGAAGGATTCCAGGAGCTGGTTCTCTGGTGTCCTTTCAGTCAAAAACAGATTTATGCAGATCTTGTTTAATCCTGTAACCTCCTAATTCGGTCAAAATGTGGTTAAAAGCACTAGGGTAATGTGATCATAGCGTGCACATGACCGGCGATGCTCAGTAGATCAAAGGGCTCGTTGTGTAAAGAGATCATTAGAACGAACAGATGGAGAACCAACTAGATTTGAAACCAGGATGAGCTCTGTCCAGCTCGATTCAGCTGTGCAAATCGTTTTCAAATGCAGTGTTTTACTAGAAATATCCGAGAGCTGTTGTCAGTCAGAGATATTTCAATGCCATCTGTGGAAGACTCGTGGAGGTCCAAAAGACCCCCTTATACCCGGTTCTGTGTCTCAGCATTCCAAATCCCAACACGAGTCATTCCCAGGCACTTTCCGTATGATTACAACTGTTTTGAAGTGAGTCTTTCTCATAGATATAATCATAGAGCAGAACTTTCCATTGTAAGGTCTGTACGTTATTAAATGAGTGAAATGAATGACTGATTTTGAACTGAAATACAAGGTCACGTGTGTTACAGGAGTGCAGTAAATAAATGCTTGTTTTCTTGTTTGCTTACTGACCTTCTGTAAAAATACCCAATATTATGTCATGTATAGGTGGTTAAAAGTAGGAACATTTAGCAGTTTCAGCAGTGTAACGTGCTGCAATCTAAACCTGTTTTAAACAACATCTCCAATATAAATATTATTAATACCTTTTTATAACTAAAACTCTTTCGTCGCACTGTTAAAATTAATTTGTTGCAACATTAGACCATTTAAAATGAACTAATGAAGGCAAAAAGGGGATTTAAATGGTGACAAACTGGAATCAACTAAAATACACACTGCAAAAACTATTTCTTAATCCCTATTTTTGGCTTGTTTCCAGGTAAAAGTATATAAATATATAAACATGCTTTAAGCGTGATGAATTAACTATGACTAACCAAATATTGCATAGATATAAAATCTTGTTTTCTAAGAATATATGTTTATTTAGCTCATCCCATTGGCGATTTTATTTTCTTGTTTTAAGCATAAATGTAACTATTTACACTGGCGGCCAAAAGTCTGGAATAATGGACATATTTTGCTGTTTCGGAAGGAAATTGGTACTTTAATTCACTTAAGTGGCATTCAACTGATCACAGAGTATAGTCGGGACATTACTGATGTAAAACAGCACCATCACTATTTGAAAAAGTATTTTGTGATCAAATCTAATCAGTCCAACACCTCATCCTTGAGTAATCATGCTAAAATGATCATTTGACACTAGAAAATCACTCGCCATTATATCAAACACAGCTGAGAGATATTTGGTTCATTAAATGAAGCTGAACGTTGTATTTGTGTTTGTTTTTGAGTTGCACAGTATCAATAGACTGGCATGTCTGAAGGTCAATATTAGTTAAAAATGGCAAAAAAGAAACAGATTTCTCTAGAAACTCATCAGTCAATTATTGTTTTGAGGAATGAAGGCGATACAATGCTTGAAATTGCCAAAATACTGCAGATTTCATCCAAAGGTGTAACTACAGTCTTCAAAGATAAAGCACAACTGTCTCTAACAAGGACAGAAAGAGATGTGGAAGACCAGATGTGCAACTAAACAAGAGGATAAGTACATCAGAGTCTCTAGTTTGAGAAATAGACGCCTCACATGTCCTCCGCTGACAGCTTCATTGAATTCTACCCGCTCAACAGCAGTTTCATGTACAACAGTAAAGAGAAGACTCAGGGGTGCAAAGTGGGCAAAGAAACACAGACATTGGACAACAGATAATTGGAAAAGAGTGTTACGGATCTTAAACCCATTGAGCTTTTGTGGGATCAGCGAGACTGTGCGGTGCATGAGAAGTGCCCGACAAGACAGACACATCTATGGCAAGTGTTACAGGAAGTGTGGGGTGAAAGGTCACCTGAGTATCTGGACAAACTGACCACTAGAATAACAAGGATCTGCAAAGCTGTCATTGCTGCACGTGGAGCTCTTTGAAGTAGTTTAAATTGTTTTTTTCAAATTGTAATAATCATTTTTCACGTTATTAATGTCCTGACTATATACATTGTGATAAGTCGAATGCCACTTTGGTGAATAAAAGTACAAATGTCATTCCATAAGAGCAAAATCTGTACATTATTCCAAACGTTTGGCCGCCAGTGTGTATATATATATATATATTCCATTTAGAAATTTTACAAATATTCTCTGAAAGTCTTACAAAATTTTGCTTCTGAAATAAATATGATTAATAATGTGTTTTAAGGATGTTTGGCTATTTTAACCAGAACACAAGAAAAAAATATTCTGATTTAAACAATGACGTTTGCAGTGCCAGTTTCTGCTATACATTTATGCATACAAGTTTAAATCTTGATGCTGAAAAAATAAAAAGTCAGACATCAAATCAATTTGTGAACCACCCATTTGTATAAACAGGCCAATAAAGACAATCAACAATTGTGAGAGCTTGCATATTTATTCAACTACAGCTTAAGTTGCAAAATGTCATGAAATTACTAGTGAATCATTATAAAGTTCACAAGGCTAGACTTCAGGTTTGTACACCAATAATACACAGTTATGACAGTAATTCAACAATCTATATATAATTCACTGGCTATTTACAACAAAGTTGGCATACCTATTCTACGTGAGGAAACTACAAGTACAATGATTTAGATCAAAAACAAAACCAAGAGCATGCAGTGGATATGCTGTCAGCAATAAGGAAAGACTAGAGCAAGCTGGGAAATTTCCCACTAGAGTGGAAAAATATGGAAGACGACAAAACTAACGTGGGCTTTCCAGTTGGTCTTTGAATTGGGATCGTTAATGTGTTAACTGGAAGCAAAGACAAAACTGCAAATACCGAGTGATGATACCTTGCTACTTAAACGACTCACCCAAAGGAATAAATATAAAGCTTTTGGTTTGTATAACGAATAAAAGTCATTTACAAAACCACTCGTTGAGACCGCTGGTTTTGATGCCCTAGAAAATACATCAAATGACCCTGCGTGCAAAACGGATGACTTGTGATTTTATTTATCAGATATTCCCGGCTGGTGCGGAGTATACAGCTGCCCTGGTATGTACACTATATAAAACACCTTCACATGGGACTGTGCACAGCAACCTACAACAGCAACACCTCCATGTTTTGCAGTGATTTCAATTCAAATGTGTCCTTGATGTATTTAAAGGTAAAGTGTGTAATTACTGTGCCACTTCTGGCATCTGAACACCAATCCTGCGATTCGTTGATTGAGTCAATGTCGCGGCGTCGAGCTGGTCAGGACGCTCAAACAAACAGGGAAATGTTTTGGGGAGATTGAACCTACAAATGGCGTATTTATAGTTGACTCTGTATATTAAGTAGGGTACAATTACACACTTTAACCGCAAGGAAGCCATTGCTTAAAAACCCCCTGTAAAAATTCATTTCACGCGGGACCCTAGAAGTGACTAGCGCCAGGAATCGAAACTACTTCTTGAATTAAACCTTTACATTTAACGGGTAAATAGTGTTAATAATTGCAGTTTTGTGATTGCTCCGACTGTCTACGGTTTTGTAATCTTGCAAAAAGATCGCGTCAGAGGCAAAAAAACGCCAACTCTTCGACAAACCCGTTTTCCATCCAATGAGAAAGCCGCACGGAAAACAACACGGGGAGAAAAGTCAATCCGATCCGAGTTACGACAACCAGACAAGTACCAACGCCTTCTCCCAACACGAAAATATAAAATAAAAACCATCTGACATTCCTTACCAAGGAGCAGATAAAAGTCCAAAATAGCACCATTCATCAGTGTCTCAAATCCGTGGCAGCATCTCAGTCACTTACCACAAGGAAACAATACGTCTCTACAGCTATTTCTATATCACAACATACATGATTACACATTAATATACTAACAAAGCAACAAAACTAATTAAAAAGCAAATATTCTACAAAATAAAATTAAAAATGAACTCCATAGTTTTAGTAACTGCATGAGAAGTGGGGACTCTTAGCCTCAGTAAATACTGTAAAGTGTGAGTATTGATTGACGTCGTTTAGTGATGGAGACAAATAGAAGTGTTTTCTGGCAAGGACATTGTGAATCTGAAGTGTTTGGGTGTCTGTGTGTGTTTGGTAGTGATAGACGATATATATATATATATATATATATATATATAATATATACATACACATACACAGTACTGTGCAAAGGTTTTAGGCACTTAAGATGTTTCACAAAAGCATTTAGTCTTAGAATGGTTATTTATATCTTTAGCTATAATGTGTCAGGAAATATAAATGTTAGACTAAGAAACATTACTTTTGCAAATAGAATAGATGAACAGGGAGCCCGGCAACAGATGGCATTGCCCTCACAGAGCCCCCCATTGAACATTGGGTCAGTCTGGGATTATATAAAGAGACAGAAACAGTTGAGACAGCCAAAATAGACAGAAGAACTGTGGCAAATTCGGCCAACAACCAAGAAAAACTGTTTCCAGGTGTATCTAGGAGAATTGGGACTGTTTTAAAGGCAAAGGGGGCAACGTCGAAAATTGATTTAGCTTTTATATGTTTACTGGACTTTGTATGACATTAAGTGATAAATAGTTTTTATTTTTGTCATTATATTTTGAAGACATCCTCACTATGCAAGATTTTTCACACATGCCTAAAACTTTTGCACCGTATTGCATATATTGGTCGGCCCAACATTTGGCAATTATGAGATTGTCGACAACGCCCAATATTTTGCAGATTAAAGGAATATTCCTGGTTCAGTTCGAGTTAAGCTCAATCGACAGCATTTGTGGCATAATATTGATTACCACAAAAAAAATGTATTTCGACTCGTCCCATGTAAATCATATGGTTGCATTTACAGTGAGGCGCTTACAATGGAAGTCAATGGGGCCAATCCGTAAAGGCTAAAATATGTGCAGACACAAGTCGTAAACATTATGCATGTTAACATGATTTTAGTGTGATAAAATTGCTTGGAAACCTTTTCTGTGTGAAGTTACATCTAATTTTAGAACTTTGTTGTCATGACGACATAACGCATGTAAACCACGTAATATGGAAAGCGACACAGCACTGATATATCCCTGATTTCATCCATCTAATATCATGTTAACACACATATTGTTCATACCTTGCATCTATACTTTTGAAACAGTGAGTATTTTAATGTTTACAGATTAAACCCCATTGACTTACATTGGAAGTGTCCCACAGGAACACACAGGACGAGTCAAAATTAATATTTGCGGTAATCAACATTGACACAAATGTGGTCTTGTATTAAATCCGGAGTATTCCTTTAACATAAGTGCAAGTAACTCTTTGGGTCAGTTTTAAAAATCATGCTTTCTGAAGATTTGATGAACTTCCGTGACATTTCCCAGACAGGAAATCACAACTGTAAATTCCCTCATTTGTATTGGGCAATAAAAATTAAATAAAACGAAAGAAAAAAAAAAGCCCATATCGGTCGACTAGTGATTGGCATGTTTACAGTATTGTCCCATGTACTTGCATGTATACAGAACATTGATGTGTAGATTAACCCTTTGTGTGTTTGTTTACAGGAATTACAGTATGAACAATGAGGTGGATGAAAGATTACAGCCATACAAAATAGAAGAAGTGGACAAGTGGAAGACGTGCTGCTGCCGCCGCCGCGAGGGATCCGCTGTGGAGTTTGCTAACACAGACATGTGGGTCTTTAGTGAAGCTCCAGTCAGATCTGTCTTAAGGTGCTGAATGTCTTTACCGCCGCTCCCCTCCAAAAGATCATATCATCAAGGCTTAGAGTCCCAGGATTTTCTAAAATATTATTAATCACATAGATGGGGAGAAAAAAGCCCCAGCGTCATAATAATTCACCTGTACCACACGCCATAACCATAAAAAATAAGGATATACATGATTTAGGAAATAAACAATATACATGAGGATAACATTTCCTCCTCAGGGCCATTCTCTATCCAACATCACACAGAAGGAATGTTGATTCTTCATGGCAGTTCTTCTCTGCGCCACCAGGGCCAGGAACACAGCTGTCAGTGCTGAGGATCATAATGCACAAAATAGGGAAATCACTGTGAGACATTTGTGCATACCGCCTGCATTTACTGGGGGACTTTTATTTTATAATATGAGAGCTCATTAACTCACCTCTTGGGATCGTCCATTGCACCTGTTGGTGTCACTCTTGAAGCAGAAACCTGAGAGACACAGCACAACAATGAAGGTTAACAATAAAGGTGTTACTAAGTTACAAATCCTGTACGTTGAACAAAAGAGCTTTCAGCAAAGCTCAACATTATGCTATTCGTTTCTGCGGTATACCAAAGTAGATTTTTGTAAGAATCTTCCTGCAGCTCTATTACATACAACTACAGTTTATAGTGATAAAAATTCCTTCAAAATGTCTGTATTCCACAGAAAAAAAGCGTATGATTTTATAATGATATGTACAGAGCAGAGCCCCTTAGTGGACAGGAAGGGATTTATTTTTATTTTATTTAATTAATTATATATATTTTTTTTTTCAGAAATAGTTTTGCATTCACTCACAATAGATTAACCATGGCGTTACTACTGTAATATTGTAGTTACCATGACTGTAGTATCATTAGAGGTAGACCGATATATCGGTTTTACCAATTAATCGGTGCCGATAGTCGTTTTTGATCATTGGCCAAAAATGTGTGCCGATGTCATTTTTTCCTCTTCCATGTAGTTCTACAGTATAACAGTGGCCTCTAGTGGTAATTTAAAAAAAATATTTAAAATAATTTTTAAATATTCTCATCATTCACAATAGTCATCCATACGTTTTCCTCACTTTAATGCATATTTTTTTATTTTGATAAATCCAATGTTCTAAATTGAAGAGCGTTCATGCACAGAAAAATGCGCCTATGGAAACGTGCCCGTCACGTCAGTACATACATCGTGTTTCCAACTTCATATCTTGTGAATACTCATACAAAACCTCATCTGGTGAATCTATAACCTTTAAAAGGCTTCATTTGATAAATGCTTTAGCAATACTTAGCATTACAGCCAAGCCAAGTCTCTGTCATTTCAAAATGAAGAGTCCTGAAATATGTTAAATACAAGACCCACTTTATGCACCAAATCGTCATTTTTTCTAGTTATTATTGGGATTTTTGTTGCACAATTTACTGAATCTGGAAGTGTATTCATTGTGGACTTGTAGCCTCTGTGTCTGTCATAATAAGGAAAGGCTAATAAAATAATTTTTTAAACATCCTATTAATCGATTTTAAAAACTGTCGATTAGTCAGTTATGTGTGGATAAAATCAAATATGGTCGACCTCTAACAACCATGGTAAATGTTGGTAAAATTGTACTAAAATAACATGGTAAAACATTAAAATACTCACCGTTTCAAAAATATAGACACAAGACATAAACAACATGTGTGTTAACATGATTTTACTGTCATTAAATCACACACTAACCACATCTGTGGAACGATAGACAATTTTACAACATTGTTGTAATGATGATATAATAATGTAAACCTTACAATTCCAAAAAATGACGATTTTAACAAGTTTAAAGATCAAATAGTAGCTTTTTTAACATAGGAATGAATGTGCTTTTATAAAATTATAATGATCATTTCTGTTTTTAAACCCTCCAAAAATTGACCCCATTGACTTCCATTGTAAGTGTCTCACTGGAACATCGATTGTTGATTTTTTAACATCGAAAATAATTTGTGGAAATCAACATTATGCCCAAATACTGTTGATTGAGCTCACATGTACATTTATGCATTTGGCAGATGCTTTTATCCAAAGTGACTTACAGAGCACTTATTACAGGGACAATCCCCCCCGGAGCAACCTGGAGTTAAGTGTCTTACTCAAGGACACAATGGTGGTGGCTGTGGGGATCAAACCAGTGACCTTCTGAGTACCAATGTATTATACAGAGCACTTATTACAGGGACAATCCCCCCCGGAGCAACCTGGAGTTAAGTGTCTTACTCAAGGACACAATGGTGGTGACTGTGGGGTTAGAACCAGAGACCTTCTGATTACAGTTATGTGCTTTAGCCCACTACGCCACCACCACTCTCAGCTTAACTTGCAATTAATGTATGCATACCATGGTAACGTTATTGTGAAGTGATGCAAAACCTTTTCAGAAAATATAGTCCCTCCCTGTCCCCTCGGATCAATAGACACGAGGGTGAGTAAATAATGACAGAATTTTTATTTTTGGGTAAACTGTCATTTTAAAGCATACGATGAACAAAAAGAGCTCTCAACTTACAGTTCCTTTATTACCATCAGATACAAAAATATAATAAAAGCTAAAGATTTCAGGTCATAGTCTTTGCTTCACTGAATCAGTCACACTCCCACATTCCTTCTGAGTCAGATGAACACAAAATCCATCTGACATATTCTGTGGGAGCCTGCATTTTGCACCGCAGAGCCTCTCAACATTTCTGTCCCCTTTTAAATACACATCCAACTAACAAACAAAGGAGAAAATGTGTTTCATTCTTAATGCACATGGTTGCAGTCATGGGGCCCCGGCAACTTCGTCCCATTCCACCTCTATCTCCGACTGCAGATTGGAGCGTTTCCAAATCCAGTCAAACGAGGTCACATTTTCCCCCGCCCCAGCCCGCCATACTGAGCATGCATGAACCCGTTGAACCCAACTGCCTGCTGCAGAACAAACGGATTGTGGAAACACACCCCTGTTGACACGAATCCAGCTCAGGCAGTGGGCAGCACGCTCACGCCAATGACACCCATGTTTAGATCATTTTTATATGTGGTAGTTTCTATCTATCATGCACAAAATTCGAGGAGTGGCTTGTGATCAAATAACGGCACTTTACATGAGCTGTGTAATCATGTCACATGCCCTTGATGTGTGAATAAGGCTGCCTGGAAATTGGGAATCCTCCTGCGATAACTGTAACAGCATTGAGACGTGCATCAGTCCAAGCCCGTTTGCATGACTTCATCATTGCTTCTAAATTTAGGACTGTGCCATGCAACTCCTGTGGAGCTCCAAAGACGGTCCGGATCTTTCATGGAAACATGGCATTCCAGTAGCTTTACTGAATCCAGTGCTGAATGAGGTGAAAATGGTTGGGGGGGGAGGAAAGACGCCCTGTCCTAACATGAACCGAGAAATCGGTTTGGCATCAAGAGAGGCTGCAAATGCTGTCTGGCTTTTCCAAAGCCCCACAGACGTGCTGATAATACTGAAATCAGCCTGACACACATTTAGATTAGTCTAGTTCTGCATTCAATATGACATTAGAAATGTTACAATGTAACACTTAAAGATTGTATCACTGTAACACTCCCAAAGATTCCATGAATGTAACAATGTTACATGTGAGGTCTGCTGTCAATATATGCATTGCTACATTGTTTGTTCTCTATTTAAACTCCAGATTAGGAAGGAAAAACAGTTTTGATGGCCTTAATATTATGTATGCAAACCATTTGAACACAGATCATGTTTGTGTGTGAGTGTGTGTGTGTGTGTGTGTGTGTAGGTGGCAGACAGTGGGGAATACAGTCAGTCTGTGTGTCTGGGAACAAATAGTACATTCAGTTCTTGCTATGTGCTGATGGATTTTACAGTCTTTTACATTTTTAAGGTCAAATTTCTGTCTAAAATGAATCTAGAAGGTCATAATTCCAAGTTTAGACTTTCAGACAGAACAAAGGAGGCGCCCAGATATCAGCAGATCAAGCGTGGCACTTTCGCCATTCCTCTTATTCTACATATTACCATTCATTCTTGTTTTTTTGTGCTGGGTACATTTTAAGTGTTTTTTTCTTAGTCTTATCACACAGACCAGCATTTAATTTACCACATGCAATACTGAAACAATAACTTGCATTAAAGCCCTCCTGATAAGCGATAGTCTGTTAAAAATTGGTTTTGGATCTCCATCAAAATAAGATTAACTTTTGTCGATCGAGTTTCGGGTTACTTACAGATAAAGCCTTTCTTCTTGTTGTCCTCTTAAATTGCTTTTTCGCCCGCTGTTGCCCCCAAAACGCTCGTGTGCACAGAAAAAGGGTCCAGCGGTGGTAAGCAGCCTTGTGGGGGCTCTTACACCCCATACAAGGCTGCAGAACAGGGGCGTCAGAACCCAACTATACCGCGTCCACTGGCTGACTGCATATCATTGAACAGAGAGCTAATTTTGACGATACTGACCCGCGGCCAAGCCCCCATTCAGGTTCTGCACTGCAGCTCGATTCAGACGAACCTATGATTACCCGACGGTGGGCGGGATCACGGAGTCTCCGCCTCCTCTCCGTGCGACGGAGAAACAAATGTTCTCGGATGAAATACTATGTTCTTCCTCCAGGGGGCGCTTGGTGGCCCAGTGAACCTAATACTCCATTGAGCCGCATTCAAATCTTAAGACGTTTATTGTCTTATTCTAATAAGTTGTACACTAGGAAGTATAATCTTTTCAATATAATAAGGCAAATACTTCTTACCTGAGATACAGATGGAAATCCGTTCCTTTGCATTCGCTTTAAAATTACATTTAAAATCCGTATACTGTAATCATAACTGACTGTGATTGGGCTAGCTTGAGCAGCGCGTAGAAAAGTAACAGTTCCAGCGTGACCACGCTGTCTCAGCAGTGGTTCTACAAAGAGAAGGCAGGATAATTTACACTGATCTAATTAGGCACATACATTTCTATAGCAATTGAAGATAAAGAGATAATATAGGAGAATTATTATTATGTATACAACATCTGGGCCGCTAAGCCACGCCCTTTAAAGGGACCTAAATAATATTATATTTTACAACATTGTTAAAATAAATAAATAAATAACATTTATATAGACATGTATAATGAACTTGTGTATTAATACTCTGTAATGTTGAATTTGTTCATCATGCCAGGACATTGTCGGAATAAAAAGGCAGGTGTCAGAGGGACCAACCTCATAATAAATGTAATAATAAAACAAGTAATGAATATAAAGTGCATACTTACAACTCCTGTTTAACCACATTGACCAACTAAAACATACTTAAAACCCTACATATTTGGAGTTGATATCTTATACATCATCATGTCTTGGAAAAGTCGTCCTCAGTGTTGCATTAATTCAAGTAAAGCATGAACTTTGTGCATTAATTGTGCAAAACTGTGCATGGGTGTGGTAGGCAGCAATAACAGTTTCAAAACAACAAAGTTGAAAATAATGACACTTAGCCTACTTGATACATCAATGAGAATTGAAGAATATGCACAAATGTATTAGAGAAATTGTACATATTATGCCCTTTAACTGGTCATCAGTTCATTTAAATTGCACACAATTTTTAGTGCACATGCATTGAGATAGATGCCATGACATACAAAAATTGTTGTTGTAAACAAATGTTCTAATTCTGCTACACTAGCTCTCTGAGCTGGGGCGGAGCCAGGGGGTGGCCAGGGGTGGTCATGGCCACCCCCGAACGGAAGCCTGGCCACCCCATTGGCCACCCCACTCAAAGCCACACCTATCCGTCCCTGGTGTCCTGTATCCACTCCTATTCATTTTTGAATCCTCGCACCTCCATCAGACGATATGACCACAACAACACAACACAAATGGAACAATAATCTCTCAATACTTCCTACAGCGGCAAAAAAAACAGCCCCCTTAATCTCGTTTTCCATAAATGTACTCCTAATTTTGACAAAAAACTAAGGTTGTAACCCAGAATACAAGCCTCTCCAATGGGCTGCCAGGGTTTCATTTGTCCATCTGTGATCTCCACCACCTCCACGGCCCCCCCACTGTCGATGCGGATGGTCTCCATCTCTGTTTCGTTAATATCCTATTATTATTTTTACATTCAACTGTTCATTCTTTTCCAATTTAATGAGAACATGCAAGGTTTGGTGGTGAATAAATACAATAAATATTTGCTTTATAAATAGTAAAACACGTTTACACTGATCACTCCTGGTTAAAATCGTAATTGCATGTTAACTCTCCGAATAAAGCCATAAATCAAGTGTTAGTGCCAACTGCAAAGATGACAGTAGTTGGCAGGGCTGGACTGGGAAGAGAAATCAGCCCGGGATTTTACAGAGCAACTGGCCCCAAAGTTGGGGTGACTGTCCTTTTCCATTTTGTAGACCATTCTGCATAACGCGGTGTCTCATTTGTGCTTATCGGAGCCCATTTACATTTACATTAATGCAAATGGCAGACGCTTTTATCCAAAGCGACTTACAGTGCACTTATTAAAGGGACAATCCCCCCGGAGCAACCTGGAGTTAAGTGACTTACTCAAGGACACAATGATGGTGACTGTGGGGATCGAACCAGCAACCTTCTGATTACATTTACATTTACATTGATGCATTTGGCAGACGCTTTTATCCAAAGCGACTTACAGAGCACTTATTACAGGGACAATCCCCCCGGAGCAACCTGGAGTTAAGTGCCTTGCTCAAGGACACAATGATGGTGGCCGTGGGGCTCGAACCAGCAACCTTCTGATTATCAGATTACCAGTTATGGTGCTTAGACCACTACACCACCACCACTGCCCGGTTATGTGCTTTAACTACTACGCCACACCACTCCATCGGCCCGCTCGGTTTTCCCGATGGCCAGTCCTCCCCTGATCGCCCCCAAAGTGCGTCGACCCACCGGAAAAATGCCCGGTATGCCAGATTACCAGTTCAGCCCCGGTAGTTGGTGTGAAGAACCAACAGATTTTTTGATATGATATGAATGATAATGATCTGAACACATGTCATACATCACCCTTTTGCCCACATCAGGCTTTTTAAACCTCTCGGCTCTTTTTCTGTGTCTTTATCACAATGGGGCGGAAATGTCATACTACTGTCCAGTCAAACACTTGGTGTGTTATGTGGCATCTGCAATGGTGATAAAGCAATTTTAGTGCAAGACCTGATCATGTAACAGACAGGAACATTCTGTTATGACATTTACAGTGTAGTACATATGCTATATATAGTACTTCTGAAGACAGATACACTTTGATTTACACCATGGTACTGAATGATTACCATATTCACATACCATGGTATTAAATAATGACCGTGCTCATATACCATGGTATTTATATGCCACTCTAAGGTACTGTATATATACCAATATAAAGGTATTACCATGGTTCACATGAATAAAAGAAGGTATAACCGTGATACCACGTCCATAAAATCAGATCAATACAATATCAAGTCTCTAAGATACTTGACTTGCAGTAAGATATATTTAGTTTAATGGAACATTGTCAAATTGAATGTGACTTTCTTGATGTAGGCAACTGTACATCACACCCACCTGTGGTTTTATAATAAAGCGAAACGATGACTTACACTTTTACCTTGTTACATAAAAGTGAATGTTTTCATGAATTGTCTGATTTGGGTAATTGCATGACATGTCGTGTTTTGTCACATTGACTATGATTGTAACATCTCTATGTGTCCATACATGATTTTAAGCTTGATTACACTTCCTAGTGCTTGACACATGCGCAGAACGCTAGATGGCGCTAGAAAGTGTAATCAAGCCTGCAATCATGATCGTGCATAGAGACTGCTGATGATATGAATTATAAAATAAAGAGTTACATTTTGGTCTGTTCCCACCCAAAATCAGTTAGATCGCTTAAGAAGACATGGATGAAATTACCTTTATGCTGCCTTTATGGAACTCGAAATTTGGTCACCATTCACTTACATTGTATCTTAAGCATGCAGACATTTTTGTGCGCTCAATCTTACATGTGCAAAATTTTTTAGTGTGCTCAAAATATCATCTTACACATGCAGACATTTTTAATGCGCTCAAAATATCATTTTATGCGTGCAAAATATTTTGTTTGCTCTCAAAATATCATCTTAGGCATGCAGAAAATGGTTAGTGCGCTCAAAATATCATCTTACGCATGCAGAATTTGTTTAGTGTGCTCAAAATATAATTTTACGCATGCAGAAAATTGTTAGTGCGCTCAAAATATCCTTTTATGCGTGCAGAAAATGTTTTTGGCACTCAAAATCTCATTTTATGCATGCAAAATATTGTGTTTGCTCTCAAAATAGCATCTTACGCATGCAGATTTTTTTTTAGTGTGCTCAAAATATCATTTTATGCATGCAAACATTTTTTATTGCGCTCAAAATATCCTTTTATGCGTGCAGAAAATGTTTTTGGCACTCAAAATCTCATTTTACGCATTCAAAATATTGTGTTTGCTCTCAAAATATCATCTTACGCATGCAGCAATTTTTTTTGTGTGCTCAAAATATCATTTTACGCATGCAGAAAATTGTTAGTGCGCTCAAAATAGCATCTTGCGCATGCAGAATTTTTTTTAGTGTGCTCAAAATATAATTTTACGCATGCAAAAAAATTTACTGCGCTCAAAATATCCTTTTATGCGTGCAGAAAATGTTTTTGGCACTCAAAATCTCATTTTACCCATGCAGAAAAATATTTTTGCACTCAAAATAACATTTTACGCATGCAGAATTTTTTAGTGAGCTCAAAATATCATACGCATAAAGAACATTTTTAGTGTGCTCAAAATATCATTTTACGAGTGCAGAAAAATTTTAGTGCCCTCAAAATATCATTTTACACGTGCAGAACATTTTTCACACTCTCAAAATATTATATTACGCATGCAGAACCTTTTTTTTGCACTCAAAATATCATACACATGCATAAAATGTTTAGTGTGCTCAAAATATCATCTTACATGTGCAAAATAATGTTTTGTGCACTCAAAATATCATCTTCTGGAGCAATATAGTTGGTTTTGGGTGAGAACAGACCAAAGTAAAATAGTTACATTTTGGTCTGTTCACACCCAAAAGCAGTTAGATCGCTTAAGAAGACATGGACGAAATTACATTTATGCTGCCTTTATGGAGCTCCATTGGTCACCATTCACTTGCATTTTACGGACAAAAACACCTCATACCTTCATCAAAATATTTTAATTTGTGTTCTGTGGAATAAAGAAAACCATAACCATTTAAGACAACATAAGGATGGGTAAATGATGAGAGAATTCTCATTTTTGGGTGAACTATTTTATGTTAAAATAGGCTGTATTTTATAAAATAGCATAAAGTTATGCATAATATGTATATTTATTTGCTTCAACTATAATAATATATTATAACATGTCATTATAATTTTAAATTATTTAATTAAATATATTATTTATTTTGATTAATCGAAAAAAAAATTGTTGACGGACCGATTTTCTGCAGTTGCACATTTCGCCCTGAAGGGGACGAAAGTTTGTGTCACTTCCTGATCCGGGGAGGGGAAGCGCGTGCGCTTGTTCATCCTCGTTTTTTTAAAACAAGCTACATACTATAGAGGTAAATATAACTTGTTATATACGTGTTGTTTGATCTTATGTATTATAGTTCATTGTGAAATCACTCAACCTCGTGTTTTCCATGTATAAGTCTATTTGTTTTATCATGTGTCTCAACAAAGGAGCTAGTAGCTAGCATG
Source organism: Xyrauchen texanus (assembly GCF_025860055.1). Lineage (NCBI taxonomy): Eukaryota > Metazoa > Chordata > Actinopteri > Cypriniformes > Catostomidae > Xyrauchen > Xyrauchen texanus. Next base: position 31,845,886 of record NC_068318.1, read on the forward strand.
CTAATGTGATTGGGGTTTATTGTTGGTTTTAAATGTACTGATATACATTTTTTTGGTTTGTTTCGTTCATTATTATATATATTTTGAAACTGAGTAAGTATAGGCGTGTTTATTTTAATTATGTGCCGAATTAACAGCATAAGGGGATTATAAACGCTGTGAGCTGCCGTCATGGCTGGTCAGATGATTTGCATTTGACTAATTTATTATTTAACAAAGATTGCTGTTGAATATAGACAGAATGATGCCGATTTAATAAACTCACAGATTTGTTTAATTATTCTCTTAATAAAGCGCAAAAGCAGATATTAGGGGTTGAAACAAATACAAACCCATTGACCCTAAAGTCTGCCCATTATAAAGTGTTTTGATTGTTTTGTGTCATTTAATAAAGTAAAAGTGTTGCTTTATGTGTTGGCCGGGAGTCTGGTCACATATTGACTATATGATAATATATTGTGCCCTATGGAGCCATATTTGTGCCATAATTCTGCGCGCGCAAAAAATGTTCCGCGTGTGCAAGATGATATTTTGAGCACGCAAAAAGATATCGTGCGCAGAGTGGGTAGAAGGAGAAAGCAACATTTTAGAATTCTGAGCAAATTCACATTCAAATTAACTTTATTCAAGCACAAAATAGATTTTTATTTGGTCAAAATTAATTTATCTTTGCAAGAAGATACATTGCTTTATAAAAATTAGTTCAAGCGCATGCTAAATAATTTTTAGTGTGCTTAAAATATCATCTTGTGCATGAATAACATTTTAAGTGTGCTCAAAATATCATCTTGCGCATGCAGAATATTGTTAGTGCACTCAAAATATCATTTTGTGCATGCAGAATATTTTTAATGAGCTCAAAATATCATCTTGTGCATGCAGAATATTTTTAATGCGCTCAAAATATCATTTTGCGCATGCAGAATATTTTTAGTGCGCTCAAAATATCATTTTGTGCATGCAGAATATTTTTAATGCGCTCAAAATATCATTTTGTGCATGCAGAATATTTTTAGTGCGGCCAAAATATCATTTTGCGCATGCAGAATATTTTTAGTGCGGCCAAAATATCATTTTGCGCATGCAGAATATTTTTAATGCGCTCAAAATATCATTTTGCGCATGCAGAATATTTTTAGTGCGCTCAAAATATCATTTTGCATGCGAATAATGCATCAAATATCATTTTACATGCAAATATTAGCTCAAAATATCATTTTGCGCATGCACAATATTTTTAATGCGCTCAAAATATCATTTTGCGCATGCAGAATAGTGCACTCAAAATATAATTTTGCGCATGCAGAATATTTTTCCTGCACTCAAAATATCATTTTGCGCATGCAGAATATTTTTAATGCGCTCAAAATATCATCTTTGCGCATGCAGAATATTTTTAATGCGACTCAAAATATCATTTTGCGCATGCAGAATATTTTTCATGCCCTACAAAGCAAGGTTATGTGTTGTGTATAAGCAAGGTTATGTGTTGTAAGATAATGTATCAACCCAATTGGTGGTGAATCCTGATTTAGCTCATGCATTCCAGGCCTACCTGAAGATCAGGTTTGTAGTCGTTATTCAAATGTGAAGGGTTGATTCAAAGCATCAAACTATACACATCCAGGCCCTCATTTCCTTGTCTGACACTCATTAATATGGACGGTAAACACAGAAGTCTGTTGTATTGATTTGCCTGTGTTTCTAAGTTTGCAGACTCCTGGAGGGGTACCTATGCGGGGTTACTTGAACTCGACATGCACTGCTACCACCAGAGTTTAGAGTTTTAAATAGGGGATTTTAAAAGGACGCACTAGAGTTTGGATATTCTGAACGCCGTTGTCGTGGAAACGCTATTTCTTCGAAGGCTGCTGGTCCATTGGGTTTGTGTTAGCAGGGTATAAGCCATGTCGGACGGACGGATCTACGTGGGAAACCTTCCCATGGACGTCCAGGAGAGAGACATTGAGGATCTCTTCTTCAAATACGGGAAGATTCGGGATATTGAGCTGAAGAACAACAGAGGGACCATCCCGTTTGCCTTTGTGCGATTTGAGGATCCACGGTGAGTCGTTCGACCTCTGAGAACACATGGACGAGGCTTTTTCAGGTGTAGAAAGAGAATTAGGAGCCCTTTCCTCTCTTCCTCTAGGGATGCGGAGGATGCTGTCTTTGGAAGGAATGGATATGGATTTGGAAACAGTAAGCTGCGTGTGGAATACCCTCGATCTTCTGGATCCAAATTCAGTGGACCTTCAGGAGGCGGAGGAGGACCCAGAGGGAGGTTTGGACCCCCGTCACGTAGATCGGAGTTCCGGGTTATTGTGACGGGTGAGCAAATCTGTCTATAGTGCTTTCACTTAGTCAACATGAAATACGAATTCATCTTATTTACCTTCTTAAAGGGATAGTACAGCCAAAAATCATGATATCCCAGATGTGTTTGACATTCTTCTGCAGAACACAAATGGAGATTTTAGAAGATTATTTCAGCTCTGTAGAACAGAGTCCAAAACTTTGAAGCTCCAAAAAGCATATAAAGGCAGCATAAAAGTAATCCATATGACTCCAGTGGTTTAATTGGTGTCCTCTGAAGCGATCTAAACAGTTTGGGGTGAGAACAGACCAAAATATAACTTCCTATTCACTGTGTATCTTGACATCAGCAGCGTCCTTGATTTCAAGCTCGATTACAGTTCATATAGCACCATCTAGTGCTCTGTGTGTGCATCAAGTGAGGAAGTGTAATCAAGCTTGAAGTCCTGATTGGGCATAGAGACTGCAATGGCAAGATATACAGTTTTGGTCTGTTCTCACACAAAACTGGTTTCATTGCTTCTGAAGACATGGATTACTTTTATGCTGCCTCTATATGCTTTTTGGAGCTTCGAAGTTTTGGACCCTGTTCTACAGAGCAGAGATATTCAAAAAATCTTCATTTGTGCTCTGCTGAAGAAAGGAAGTCGTACACATCTGGGATGGCATGAGGGTGAATAAATTGCGTCTCATATGTACCCTTTAATCGTTTCTGCAGGTCTGCCCCCCACCGGCAGCTGGCAGGACCTGAAAGATCACATGCGGGAGGCGGGCGATGTGTGTTTTGCTGATGTGCAGCGTGACGGCGAGGGCGTAGTTGAATTCCTCAGACGCGAGGACATGGATTACGCACTTCGTCGCCTGGACAGCACTGAGTTTAGATCCCACCAGGTGAGGGCTTCCTTCAAAACCGCAATCTGATCATTGTCCTTTTAAATGGTTATTGTTTGAAGTGATTTGGTTGAGCCTGAAATTTGTGCGGGTTCCAGATTTGTGGCGTAATGTTGAGTTAAACTAATAAAAAAAACTTTCAGACCTGCGTCACACTATCTTTGAACGAGCACAAATTCAAGCATACAAATTTATGAAATAACGTTTAATATAACCTTTAAAATAACAAAGATACTTTTTATGACAAATAACTTTTTCAAGAGCCTTTTTTAGCCTGCTATACAGCAGAATTTGTCACTAAATCACAGACCAGACATTTAAATACTCCCACACCACCGACATTATCTTGGACTTATTTGAAAACAAACCACACGTGTGCACGGCACGCATTGCCCTCTTACGTCATGCCAGTGTTGTGTCCAGCCCGTGGCTCTGGGTGGATCTTCTCCGAAACTGCAGATGGGTAGGCAACTGTTGTCCAAGTCGACCGCAAATATCCAACGCATATAAATGGATAAACAGCGTATTTGCCGATTACCGAATATAGGCCAATACCGATGTTTGGTGGATACATCGGTGCATCCCTACTATTCATTTTAAGGACCATGGTGGAAAAAAACATTTCATTTCCTGGAATGCACTAATTAACTAATCAACTTCAATATGAAACAATCAATACATGTGGGGTCTGGGTATCTCAGTGAGTATTGATGCTGACTGTCACACCGGGAGTCACGAGTTTGAGTCCAGGGCGTGCTGAGTGACTCCAGTCAGGTCTCCTTAGCAACCAAATTGGCCCGGTTGCTAGGCAGGGTAGAGTCACATGGGTTAACCTCCTCGTGGTCACTATAATGTGGTTCTCGCCTCGGTGGGGAGTGTGGTGAGTTGTGCGTGGATGCCGCGGAGAAAAGCGTGAAGCCTCCACTTGCACTACGTCTCCATGGTAACACTCTCAACAAGTCACGTGATAAAATGCGTGGATTGATGGTCTCAGACGCGGAGGCAAATGAGATTTGTCCTCCACCACCCGGATTGAGGCGAGTCACTACGCCGTCCCAAATTGGGGAGTAAATGAAGACTTCACTGGTGGTTACGTTGCACAGATGAGTTGAATTGTTCCCAATAAGAGCAAGATGGTGGATTTTGATGTCACCGTTTCTATAAGGTAAAGCAATTAAAATCGAGTCATTCTTAACAAGAAATGTTAATATTTGTTTTGCAGGGTGAGACGTCATACATCAGAGTAATGGAGGAGCGCAGCACAAGCTGGGGCCGCTCGCGTTCTCGGTCCAGGTCTCGTGGACGCTACTCACCCCCCTATCAGAGCAGAGGCTCGCCCTCACCCCGTTACCGATCCCCCCCACGTCACGTGAGCCGGCATAGCCCCCCGTCTCGACGAGCCCCGGTCCAGCATCACAGCCCGCCGCCACGGCACTACCGGTGAACGCCAGAGGCGGCGCAGCTTCTTTTCTCATCTGTCATGCCCCATTTTTGTTTCGGAATTTTGTAATTTACATTCCGTTGTTATTAGAACCCCGATGACCTTTTGACCTTATGATCCGACCTTCAGTTTGTCAAGAAATCTGAGTTTGCGAAAATGAGAGATGGCCACGTGAATGATGCGTAGATGTTTACAGAACAGATGTTGTGATGAGTTCAGACATGTCGAAGCTCTGTAACCGTGTAAGTTTATAACCCGAAACATATTCAGACATGCTAATGTCCAATTTTGTCCTCCGTGATTATTCACACGAGGTAAAAGACTGAAGATGTGATCGTTGCGGTAATCTGCTCGATTGCATAGACTTTACACCGTTTCATTTTCATGTTTGTTTATGATTTAAGGAGCCTGACATTTTTAAACATTTCTTTCTAAAATCTCCCCGTGTGATTCTTTTGTTTTTGTATCATGTGATGACTGTATGCTAAATGAATTTTCTTTTTTCAATAAAGCATCGAGTCAAATTTACTCCCCTAAACGTTTGTGATGACTCATTTTCTCCACATCAGTGTGTTCCCATGTTCCTCAGATCATCAGCTGTAATAACTTCCCACGGTCGAGGAAAACCTGGAAAATCAGGGAGCGCCAGGCCTGTAATAGTCCGGTAATTTAGTGCATATATAGCAAGAATTATACATACACACACACACACACACACACACATATATGCAGTCTCACATACATGCACTCACACATACACACATACATGCAGTCTCACACACATACATGCATTCACACTCACATGCATTCACACACACATACATGCAGTCACACATACATTCACACACACATACACACTCACACACGCATTCACACATACACACACACACATACATGCATTCACACTCACACACATGCATACACACACACATGCATTCACACATACACACTCACACACACGCATTCACACATACACACACACATACATGCATTCACACACATACATGCATTCACACTCACACACATGCATACACACACACACATGCATTCACACACACACATACATGCATACACACACACGTACATTCACACACACGCATACAGCCGTTCACAAAATGCAAATGATCAGCTGATCCAGGTGTGCGTGTATATGTCATCATCTTCAGGTGTTTATCCTCCTGATGATGAAAGCACATCTCTACTAGTCCATATAATCCATAAATAAAACCCAAATCATGTCTGGTCATGTTCGATGCATTTCATGCCCATCAGCTGTCCGGTTTCTCTTTGTTTGGGCCCATGAGCGCCACACCTCCTATAGGAACGCGCTTCTCTTTGATGTCTGTCTGTAAACGCACATCACGCTTGCAATGAGATTGTTGAACATCAATCAAGAACAAACGCCATGCATTTAGCGATTCACTTAATATGCAATAAATAGCTAATTAATGTCAGACCCCGCCTGAAACATTCAATCACAACATGCACTTGTATAATGTACATAATGAGAACATTACAAGTATAATGACATTTTCCCACCAGTTTCTTTGATGTACAACACATACATTCATTTAATATTATAATACAGTTTATATCCTTCACAGAGTACAATAAAAATATAGATGTTTCCAGTATGTTTTCAATGTCGTCATCGGTCCGTGTCACTGAGGCTATGAGCTGAATACATTATTTTGAGATTTTACAATTCACACGTCCAACATTTTTAGATAGTGTAATATTGTGACCTACAGATACAGAATCATTCAACAGGAATAAATACAAAGATATATGATACAGAGAAGAACTTGGCATCTAACGGGGAGTTAGTGCTCATAACACGGGCACTTCAACCAGTCGGTCTGTTTTATCCGTTTACTACGATCACTTCAAATCTAACAAGTGCTAAATGTATGGGACAAAAAAATTAAATAAATTAAAATACAAACATTTGGCTGCTGGTAAATCACATCTGTAGAGACTCGCACATACATGTCAATATGATATATATGTGATATATTTGAACATCTTTAAGTAAAAATCAACACTGTGATACACACGCACACTCGCATACATACATGCACACTCACATACACGCACACACACATACTCACACATACACACTAAAATACTCACACACATACATGCATGCTCACATACATACACATACATGCACATACACACACGCTCATACATACATACATATACACATACACACTCATACATACACACACGCATACATGCATTCACACACACACGCTCATACATACACACTCATACATACACACACACACACACACACATACACGCATATACACACACATACATATACACACTCACATACATACACACTCATACATATACACACACTCACGCACATACATATACACACTCACACGCACATACATACATATAAACACACATACATACACACTCACACACATGCATATACACACACTCACACGCACATACATACATATACACACACATACATACACACTCACACACATGCATATACACACACTCACACGCACATACATACATATACACACACACACACATACACACACTCACACGCACATACATACATATAAACACACATACATACACACTCACACACATGCATATACACACACACACTCACGCACATACATACATTTACACACACATACACACTCACACACATGCATATACACACACTCACATGCACATACATACATATACACACACATACATACACACACTCACACGCACATACATACATATAAACACACATACATACACACTCACACACATGCATATACACACACTCACACGCACATACATACATATACACACACATACATACACACTCACACACATGCATATACACACACTCACACGCACATACATACATATACACACATACATACACACACTCACACGCACATACATACATATAAACACACATACATACACACTCACACACATGCATATACACACACACACTCACACGCACATACATACATTTACACACACATACATACACACTCACACACATGCATATACACACACTCACACGCACATACATACATTTACACACACATACATACACACTCACACACATGCATATACACACACTCACACGCACATACATACATATACATACACACACTCACACGCACATACATACATATAAACACACATACATACACACACTCACACGCACATACATACATATACACACACATACATACACACTCACACACATGCATATACACACACTCACACGCACATACATACATTTACACACACATACATACACACTCACACACATGCATATACACACACTCACACGCACATACATACATTTACACACACATACATACACACTCACACACATGCATATACACACACTCACACGCACATACATACATATACACACACATACATACACACTCACACACATGCATATACACACACTCACACGCACATACATACATTTACACACACATACATACACACTCACACGCACATACATACATATACACACACATACATACACACACTCACACGCACATACATACATATAAACACACATACATACACACTCACACACATGCATATACACACACACACTCACACGCACATACACACTCACACACATGCATATACACACACTCACACGCACATACATACATATACACACACATACATACATACACACGCGCAGTTACGCACGCGCACACTTACACATGTACACACAATACAAATACATACACACACACACATCAAATGGCTTTGTGACAGGAGTCCACTGCACATTCCCTGAACAGAGAAACTTAAGGCAAAAAGATCAACACAAATGAAAATATCTCTGGCGATCGATTGTTTTTACAGTAACGATGTTTCACTGAGTGTGAGATACTTCATTGTGTAGCAGCGCAACATAAATGACATGAGTGACGAAGGGGCAAAAGCACATGACCGTAAAAGAGTGAATCACATGAAACCTGTCAAGAACGAGTCACATTCAAACCAAAATCAAATCAGAAATTATATTTTGCTTAATGAAAATGAATCCTGTTGTTAAGGACAGTTCAGATTTGTAATTGTTTTTGCATTGTGACAATTAAACACATTTTACCTCATATTGTCATTCCCGTAACGCGTTCAGTTTCTTTACGATTCTGGTTATTTATATTCCCAATGGCAATCTCAATACATTCTCATTGCTGTAATACAATGATTCCCTTTTTTTAATCAACATAAATTAAATGTAGGTCAACTAATACCAACATGATGAATATAAATGTTACAATTTTAAAATTTTTTGCATGACAGTGAAATTTGCTCAATTGACATACATAAAAACACACACACACACACACACACACACACATACATGCACACACACACATACACATGCATACATACACACACACATACATACATACACACACACACATATATGCACACACATACACACACACACATACATGCATACACATACACATACAACCACATGCATACACATACACATACAACCACACACATACATGCATACACATACACATACAACCACACACATACATGCATACACATACACATACAACCACACACATACATGCATACACATACACATACAACCACACACATACATGCATACACATACACATACAACCACACACATACATGCATACACATACACATACAACCACACACATACATGCATAGACATACACATACAACCACACACATACATGCATACACATACACATACAACCACACACATACATGCATACACATACACATACAACCACACACATACATGCATACACATACACATACAACCACACACATACATGCATACATACACACACACACGCATACACACATATATACACACACACATACATACACACACATACACACACACACACACACACACACACACACACACACACATACATGCATACATACACACACACACACACGCATACATACACACACACACATACATGCATGCATACATACATACATACACACATACACAGACAGTGAAATTTGCTCAATTGTCACAGTGCAAAAACTATGTATGGTCCTAAAACCCGGCATCATTTTCCTTAAGCAAACGTCTTATGAACGATATGGTGAGAAATATGTTCAGAACATACAGATATTTTTAGCCTAAAATGACAGTAATTCACTTTCAACTCTTTCAATTAAAGTGTGTTCACACCTGAAAACAGGTGCCGTCTCATTCCACAGACAAATCGTTCTGTGCAAATATCGTAAAGTGATGTATGAAGTATGCTAAACATTTCCGGTAATGATCGTGACAGATGAATAACCCACTTAACTTTTCATATATTTGAAAAATAAATTCATGTACAGCATTGATTTTAATAATTTGTGCTTTTAGAAAATCTGTTAGAAACGGTGCAGTTTAGCATTTTGTCACACATCATTGCATTTATAGATAATCATATATATATATATATATATATATATATATATATATATATATATATGCATGTAACCGGCTCTGGTCGCCCCGCTCCGAACGGGTTCAAACCGGCATGGCGGGTGCGCTAACAAGGAGGCTAAAGGCTACAGACTCTAGCGTCAATCGCTAGTGCACCTCTTGTGGGCAGGAGAGTGAGGTTTATAGACATTGCACAGTTATCTATCAGCTGACCACTGTTACACTCACCCCGCCTAAACCTCACTACCATCCGGGTCACGGCACCATTGTGACATTCCTGTTCTACCCGCTCCGTACGGGACTAGAACCGGGGTGGGAGGCGGGTGCGCTAACAAGGAGGCTAAAGGCTACAGACTCTAGCGTCAATCGCTAGTGCACCTCTTGAGGTCAGGAGAGTGAGGTTTATAGACATTGCACAGTTATCTATCACCTGGCCACCGTTACACTCACCCCGCCTAAACCTCACTACCATCCGGGTCAAGGCACCATTGCGACGCTCCTGTTCCACCCGCTCCATACGGGACTAGAACCGGCGTGGGAGGCGGTGCGCTAACAAGGAGGCTAGTGCACCTCTTGAGGCCAGGAGAGGGAGGGTTATACACATTGCCCAGCTGGCCACCGTTAGATATATATATATATATATATACTGTATATATTAGCAATTTGTTGACATACACAAAACTATTCTGCATGTATTCTTTAATATCTCTCTTATACGTATATATTCTGTTATTAATCATCTTTCCTCTCAAAGACACTATGATATCAAAACGTCCATGTCTGTTAGATCTGAGGTCAATTATATGTTGCTGGACACCTAAAAGTGGCAAAACGCAATTTTAACAGACATATGCATTTAAAAGTTGACGTCTTTCTCTTCTGGGAAAGACCAAAAATACATCATAAAAATAAGTCAACAAAATCTAGTCGCCTCAAGGCTATTGGCTTCCTGTTTCAATGGGAAAAACAACACAGGACAGAAAACGGCATTTGTCAGTTTGTTCATGGGGTCTTTAAGCTAACGAGATCACACATGCAGTCACTTGGATTAATTGGCAAACGTCTCTCGAATGATTGAAAGCCTCTCTTTGTGGATCTATGGTGTATAATGGAACCCTTCGGGCTATATACGATAAAGCGAAGCTGCTTTTGTCATTTGCTTCAGCTCAGGTGTTTGTTTTGCTTTTATGGCCTAGAACAGGCACAGAGTCTTTTAGTCGTTTCCTAATGCAGGGCAAAATGAGAGTGAAACCGAATCACTTATTCTCAATGAGAATCTGGACTTTGTGGACCAAGTCTCGCGCCATCACCAGCAGCTTTGGGACGTCATGACGCTCAGCCATTTCTAGAACAAGACAATTAAAAATGACATTGATTATGCAATACTGCACACACACATTTAAAGGTCTAAAGATTCTTCGCGGGAAACGGGAAGCGACGTCACGCTCATCTCACCGTTGAAGAACTTGATGATGTCCGTGAAGTCCATGTTGTTCTCCAGGATGATGTCGCGGTACAGCTCCACCAAAGCCAGCGCGATGAAGAGTACAAAGTGCCCGGATGAGGCGTAGCGGGCGGACCAGATGGTCTCCCATACAGAGAACACGTCGTCATACACCATTTCTGGAAGGAGAACTTGCATATTAATTCAGAGCATGTAATTGTGGCATGCTGTCGACTACCATAGACCGTAATGTCCCTCAGTTTGTAAAACAGTCTAAAATAAGTCTATGGGTCCAACGGTCCAGAGCCCTTGCCCCATAGACGTCCATTGTAAGTGCATTCATGTAAATGTGTTTTCCATTCTTTTGTATACATCAAGGGACGAATCTGTCACCGCTTGTCAAAGATGCTGTCTATAGAGCTGTAATGGGATTCGTGGAAAGGAGGCGGCGAGAACCGGCTTGAGAATTAAACAATAAGACAAACACACACAGGTGTCGGACAGCTGCCCGTAAATCTCTCTCTCTCTGTCCCACTGCCATCTCCGGTCGGCCTTTATCGCTCTCTGAGGCTTGATTAGCCTAATTTGGGGCCGGGTGTGTGGAATCATGGTCCCGCCCTCAGCCCTGTCACATTCCCCCCTCGTTCTCTCAGCCCCTGGCATGACGTACCACCCTTTCCCTGGGGAGGGGCGTGCTTTCTGCCCCGTCTGCCCGGCAGGTCATCCCCGTCTACCTGGATGAGGGTAAAAAGAATGTGGCACCTACACGCCGTAACGGTGATCGTGCCAAATTAATAAAACATTTACAAAAAGAGAGGGAAAGGCCAATTCGGAGCGGCAGTGTGAGAGAGAGAGAGAGAAAAAACACTTACTCGCCGGTTCTCCGAAACGCCGTAGCTCGGTCCTCGGCCACTCCTCCACCCTCTAATGGACGACAGTCGCGCCTCTCCGGGCGGATCAGAGGCAGTCCTCCGGCCCCTGGCGGACGGAATGCCCCGCCACATTTTTTGGACGGTAGGGGTCTCCCCCGCCCCTGGCAGCGGTAACCACTCCAGACGGTTGGTTGGGAGCCCCTCCTCCCCTCGCGGTCGGCGGCCATTCCTCCGCTTCCAGGCAGCCGGACTCCTCCGTCCTCCGGCGGATGGCCGCGGCTGCTCCTTTCAGGTGGATGGTAGCGGCGAAAACTCCACTACGGCTCATCCCTCCTCCTTCCCACTGGTGATTTCAGCACCAGTGTAAAGGGATTAATGGAAAGGAAAGGAGGCGGCGAGAACTGGCTTGAGAATATAAATAATATTTTAATAAGAAAGACAAACACACAAAGGTGTCGGACAGCTGTCCGTAAATCTCTCCCTCTCTCTGTCCCACTGCCGTCTCCACTCGGCGTTATCCCTCTCGGATGCTTGATTAGCCTGATTAGCGGCCGGTTGTGCGGAATCACGACCCAGCCCTCCGCCCTCCTCCCAACCACAAGAGCTTAACTTAATAATTAACCTGGAATATTTCAGACACAAGTGTCGATACACTCACCTCTCTTGAAGTCTAGGAGGAACCAGCGGTAACAGAAGTAAAAGTGTGTGTAATCTCCGTTCTGCTGCATGAGCTCGAACAGTTCAGAGTCCAGAATCTAAACAGGTTATACAGACAAATGAAATGAGCCGGACACACCAACTGGGACATCAGCGGTATACATTGAGTATATATGTGTTATATGCATGGGATTCTGGGTAAAACCTGGATGAGTGAGCGCATGTTGGCGAAGTGGGTGTCCATAGCGCCACCGTGAGGAAAGTTCTGATTCATTCTCTTCATGAGCTCCGTGAAGCAGCTGAAAGCCGTCGCCTCTGATTTGAAACAATAAGAGACCATTCAGACACGTGGAATAAAATACAGTGGGATGTTTTGCGTGTTTAGCAACTTCTACGCCCAACAAATAGAACAGACGCCGGCGTCTGAAATGACGTCAAATGACGTCCATCTACTGCACGTTTACGTCTAAAATGGATAAAAGACGTGCCAAAATGCACTTGGTGTATAAAGCCCCTTAATGTAGAATTCAACTGATGTGCGTTCACAAATGAACTATCCATTTGTATATACACAATACATATAGAGCTCACTATGGTTGAGGTACATAAATAGTGACTTTACATTAACATACCATCATCCAGAATGACCAGCAGGGGTGCAAGTAAATCACACATTCCCTGGACGTAACCGATGTCAAGATGCTGCCACACATAACTGACAGAAAGACATCGAACGTAGAACATCAGCGCAATGGCGTAGATATGTTTCTTTAACTCAATGATAACTGTCAAGAATATACAGTGTATTTTACCTGCACATGATGTTGCGTAGTTTCTCGAGGTTGGCCGGAGTGAAATACCAGAAGTTTCTATCACATCGCTGGACGTCTTTGTCAATACGGTGTAGATTGAGTGTGTACAGGTCTACTAGTTCTTGCTGCTCACCGGTAAAGACAATACAAAAAAAAAGAGACATTGAAAACCTGTTAAAATTGTGATGTCCAGGCATGGAAATGATTATAGAGGATATACATTTTTCTAGATATAATCTACTCTAATAGATTTACTTTTGGGCTGCATTCAGATCTCAGGATGGTTGCTCAATTGTCTCATTGAAGACATTTAAACGAAATGACCAATACGTGTTTGAATCGATTAATTCCCTACATGATCACACGGGAAGTCGTCATGCGGTTTCCGAGAGTTCCAGTTCTCTAGAATCGGCCATATTATGCCGACTCACCCACAAGGTCCAACTCTAATCAGACATTTTTGCATTGGACCCGGTGAGTTTACCTTCCCCTGTGGTGCAACTGGAAGCACGTTAGGTCAGCAGTCCCCAATTTGGGATTCCGCGATCATTCCAGGAAGTAATCACGCTTGCATAATCGGTGACGAGCGTGAATTGGAGGTTGCATTTTGACCTCATACATGTAATCTTTTCTCCACTGATGGTTAGGTTTAGGATTAGGTATGGGGGTTGGGTTTGGGGTGTACAGTTTATAAAATAAACGTTCCTATTACAGTTTGTCCAGCTGAAAACAACTTGCTTCGTAACTCACTTTTGGTGCCCCTCTGTGGACATTTCACACTGAAAAATGGAGCCCATACGGCCAACAACACTTACCACTTTGGCCACTAGGGGCAGTGTTTCAAATTTCGTTAAGCCCGATTTTAGCTGAAAAAAGTCAACCAAGTGTTTGATTTAAAAATTAGGCCTGGCAAAAAAACAAAAAAAAAGATTTTCCAATTATAAAATTATAGGTTCTTCATTTAAACGATCCCAATATTGATTCATGGTAAATAGTCTGCACTTATATAGCAACGTTTTTAACCTTAGAGGTTACCAAAGCGCTTTACACTGTGTCCCAATCACCCATTCACACACACACTCATACACCAATGGCGGCAGAGCTGCCATGCAAGGTGCTAGCCTGCCATTGAGAGCAACTTGGGGTTCAGTGTCTTGCCCAAGAACACTTCGGCATGTGGAGTCATGTGGGCCGGGAATCGAACCGCCAACCCTGCGATTAGCAGCCGACCCGCTCAACCACCTGAACCACTGCTGCAGGCTGCAACGCATACTTTAAATGAATTAAAACCGATTGAATACTGTTTACAAGATTCTACGCTGTCATTTAAGGGTTATACTTCTGATGCACCGAGTCACTTGACACAGCGTGACGTCGATTTCCGTTAAGCGCTCTTATGGGCACAGCGCCAACAAAAGGGCCTCTGGTAAGAAACCTCTTTACGTTTTTTCATTGAAACCTGTTTGGTTGTAAAGATTAGCGTCTCTAGTTTAATTTGATATGCCGCTTTAAAAAAATCCATTCATGGGGCCTGGGTAGCTCAGGTTAGGAATGCCCAGGGTGTGCTGAGTGACTCCAGCCAGGTCTCCTTAGCAACCACATTGGCCCAGTTGCTAGTGAGGGTAGAGTTGCATGGGTATGGGAGGGTAACATCCTCGTGGTCACTATAATGTGGTTCTCGCTCTCAATGGGGCATGTGTTGAGTTGTGCGTGGATGCCGCGGAGAATAGCGTGAAGCCTCCACACGCGCTACGTCTCCGCGGTAACGCGCTCAACAAGCCACGAGATGAGATGCGTGGATTGATGGTCTCAGACACGGAGGCAACTGATGCAACCACGAGGATTTAGAGCATATTGGGAATTGGGCATTCCAAATTGGGGAGAAGAATATTTTTACCAGAAAATAAGACAAAAATACTCATTACGAAATTAGTTGTTTTGCAGTGCACCCAAATTAATCAGAATTTAAATTGGAATCAAAACGGCAAATCGGCAAATCTGATACCATCCCTCATTATAGTAGTCTTTGATGATCCCACAATATTAAACGGAGAATTCCTCTGCTACTATAAAGTGATCTTACTGAGTAAGTGGTTCCAATTGACGACACCGGAGATGCGATGACATTATTGTGTTCTCCTGTGACCGCCAGAGAGTCTGGTTTGGGAAACAAGTTCTCCGTCTCCGGTTCTTCCTCGGAGAGCACAGGTTCCGTTCCCTCCGGGCTCATGTTCACACCGGGCTCTGTGCAGATCTCCAACGCTGGCATTTGCATGGCCGATATCTCCCCCGAGGTCGACACCGGCGTGGGACGAGCCATTGTAAGAGGCGTCTTCAATATGTTACACTCCGACGGCATGTGAACTACAGACGAAGAAATCTCCTCCATTTCCAAGGCCGAAGGCGAGTCGTCGGACATATCTGGAGATTGTTTTGATGGTGAGGTGATCGGACCACAGCTTTCCGACTCCGATTCGGTCATTTGTTTGATTATTGATGTGGCTCTACTGCGATCAGAATCCCAGTGGGTCATTTGTGGTGTGGTGGAGTTGTCAGCATCCATTGGGGTGTTTGGCTCCGATGAACGTTCGGAGACGTTTGTAGACATGTTCTCCTCAGGGTTGCCGGTCATCTCAGAGGTTCTGTGTTCATTCTTGTTTTCATCCGTTTGAGAGATATTGACGTCCTCTTTCAGGCCTGGATCACTACATTTGGAGTCAGTGTCATTGCGTTCCTCAACTGCTAAATCAGCCGTCTGGTCAGTCTTTGAGCTTGTGTTGTCTTCTACAGACGCTGAAGTGACACATCCCTCAACCTTGATCATTTCTTCAATTGGATCTTTTGATGATTGAAGTTCACGCTCATTTTCATTGTCATGTGAAGGTTTTCTGGCTTCAGTTTCAGGGCGGGGATGCATTTTAGGTTCAGTGTTTCCTGCACCATGAGTTGCATTTCTTGAGTTTGGACCTTCTTCGGGAACTACTGACTTGTGTGCTTCAGTCCTACATGATTCTTCAGCATCAGAGGTTTGTCGTTTGCCACTTACTGGAGGTTTAACCAACTCAACATCCGAAGTAATGCTCTCTGTTTGTGAAATGGCAGTATCTTCATTCGCTGTGTCCCGAGCGGTGGAGATGTTTTGCAATAGCTCCTCTTTGGACTCGTCTTCCGGGTCGGAACTGCTGTGAACTTCAGACGGAACCTCTGAGGTCGCAACCGAAGGTTCTTGAGCTGTGGTTTTGGGTCCAGACTCTTGTGTTGAAGCCTCCTCGGTGCTCGGAGAGCAGTCTGACATACCGGAGGTCACAGAGAAGTTACGAGATGATGGATGGCCAGAGTCCGGAGAACTGGAGCAGTTTGGGAGAGCTCCGTTGGGAATTTTGGGCTGCGGCTTCTCATCTTTTGGTTTGGGCTCGGATTCAATTGGGTCCACCTCATCAACAGACCCAAATACCTGTCGAGGGGTCAAATAGACAAAATGTGAGATGGATTTCAGCATATGGTTTCGTTAACTTAAAGCTCTTTAAGCTCTGTGGTATTTAAAAAAAATTTAAGCTTGTGAAAAAGTAAGTACACCCTCCTTGATTTCTATGGTTTTATGTATCGGGACATAATACAAATCTTAAAACTAGTTAAATACAACCTCAGATGAACAACAACAACACATGACATATTACACCACGTCATGATTTATTTAACAAAAATAAAGCCAAAATGGAGAAGCCATGTGTGAAAAACTAAGTACACCTTATGATTCAATAGCTTGTAGAACCACCTTTAGCAGCAATAACATCAAGTAATCGTTTTCTGTATGACTTTATCAGTCTCTCACATCGTTGTGGAGGAATTATAGCCCAGTCTTCCTTACAACGTTGTTTCAGTTCATTGAGGTTTGCGGGCATTTGTTTATGCACGGCTCTCTTAAGGTCCCGCCACAGCATTTCAATCGGGTAGAGTTCTGGACACAGTCGATATGAGGTGTTTGTTCTGATGGGGATTGGTTTTCGCCAAATGTGGCGCTGTGTGCATTATGGCCAAACATCTCCACATTGGTCTCGTATGTCCAAAGGACATTGTTCCAGACGTCTTGTGGTTTGTTCAGATGCAGCTTTGACCTAAGCCGTGCTGCCATGTGCTTGTTTAGAGAGAAGAGGCTTTCTCCTGGCAAACCCTTCCAAACAAGCCAGTCTTGTTCAGTCTCTTTCTAATTGTACTGTCATGAACGTTAACATTTAACATGCTAACTGAGGCCTGTAGAGTCTGAGATGTACCTCTTCAGTCTGACCTTGGGGTGAATTTGCTGGGACGTCCACTCCTGGGAAGATTGGCAACTGTCTTGAATGTTTTCCACTTGTGAATAACCTTTCTCACTGTAGAAAAATTGACTTTAAGTGGTCAGGAAATGGCTTTATAATCCTTCCCAGATTGATGGGTAGCAACAATGGCTTCTCTGAGATCATTGTTGATGTCTTTCCTCCTTGGCATTGTGTTAACACACACCTGAATGCTCCAGACCAGCAAACTGCTAAAACTTCGGCTTTTATAGTGGAGGTCACACTTGCTGATGATCAATTAATCAAGGGCATTTGATTAGCAGCACCTGGCTACTACTTAGCCTCTTAATTCTTATAGGGTGTACTTAGTTTTTCACACATGGCTTCTCCATTTTGGCTTTATTTTTGTTGACACGTTGTAATATGTCATGTGTTGTTGGTCATCTGAGGTTGTATTTACCTCATTTTAAGACCTGCTAAGGACCAGATGATTCAAGGAGGGTGTACTTTCTTTTTCACACGACTGTATATACTGTATATATATTCTGCTCACACGTGATAATTCCCTTGATTTGTCTTTGTTTTGTCTCATGTTTCATGCTCTTCACAGCAGGGCTGGACTGGGAAGAGAAATCGTCCCGGGATTTTACACAGCAACTGGCCCAAAAGTTGAGCGAGGGGGTGTTCGCTATCCTTTTCTGCATATCGCGGCACCGTTTTGTGGTCCGTTCTGCCTAACATGGCGGCTCATTTTAGCTTATCGTGGCCCATTTCCCGGCCAACCCACTGACCCGCTCGGTTCTCCCGATGGCCACTCCGCCCCTGATCGGCCCCAAGGTGCGTCAGCCCACCGGGAAAATGCCCGGTATGCCAGATTACCAGTCCAATATAAACTCAAATGCATAAAGGAACTGGAGACTTCCATCAAGTCTTTCTGAGCATTGGCATTGCCCTTTGGGTCGGGCCAATTTTGAGTTCATGCTGTTTTTAATGCATAATTTAACGCATCTCACCTGAGTGCTGCTGCTGGAGTCGCTCTTTGAACAAGCGTGACTGTGTTTATCTGAGCTGCTGCCCTGCGACGACTGGCGAGAGAAGCACAAATGCATTAAATGCATTAAATATATCTGCATGTAATCGTCAGGTTATATCTACAACTTCCTGTTGGTTCACAGCACATCCGATATGTGTAGGTGGATACAATCCTAAGCATTTACATCCGTGCTGATGGTGGAGTCGTGGCACGATTCGCGGTCCACGCTAGCGCCCGGCGCACATTTAGCGAGAGCCGCGGCGTGCTGTTCCTTCTCACGCTGTCGTACGATGGCTTCACATCCCAACCACTCGCTCATCGTCTGCTCGTAACACACTCGAATCTGCTCATCCACCTGAAAAGAGTTTTTTGGGTGAACTGTCCCTTTAAGAAAGTAAATGGGGTCCAAATATGAACATTACACTCCATCTGCCACTTTAAGACACTTCAGCTCACCTCTTTCCGTTCTTGAAGTGTCATGGTGAATTGATAGTGTCCTAACAGGAAGGGCCAGACCTCTTTACGCAGAGACGGCTCTACACCACCATAATACACCAGACGCAGAAGTTCCTCTTCGCCATAAGTCTGCACAGGAAGAGGGAGTTTACTGCTTAGTTTTAAACATCTGAGGCCATGGAGCATTTCAGCATTTTAAAGAAGTATGCATGCAACATCACATACAGCGCTGTCCTGTAGGAACGCTTTCCACACTTCTGCTGAGAGTCCTCCTTTAGCATCATAAGGGATATCAGGCTCAACAATGGTGAAGTTGACTAGAGCTGACAGGTGTGTGCGGACGGTGGACAGGTGACGGCAGTACGCCAACCCTTAAAGACACACATCAGATCACGAGTCAGAACTACGAATAGCTTCATAAATGCGTATAAGACCGTAAATATCATGTGATACTTACAGCCGTAGAAAGCACGAGAAATGATCTGGTGTTTCATGGTCTCGCAGAGTAACTTCAGTGGCGCCCTGAATGAGGAACAAACAAACAGTAAATCTCACGAATAGCACGTCCAGGTCATTTTGCACCCAAAAGACAATAAATAGAAATAATATTTAGCCTTAAAGGAATATTTCGGGTTCAATGCATGTTGATTACCACAAAAATGTATTTTGTCTCGTTCCTCCTGTTCTTTAATAAAGCACAAATGTGTGTTCCAGTGAGTCACTTCCAATGCAAGTCAATGGGGTTTAATCTGTAAATATTAAAATACTCACTGTTGTAAAAGTATAGACACAAGACGTAAACAATGTGTGTGTAAACATGATTTTATGGTCATTAAATCACTTGATAACCACAAATGGGAAGTTATAAACAATTTTACAACTTCGTTGCCATGGCGACGTAACACCGTAAACCCTATAATCAAGTAAAAAGCTTGTTTTACAGAAGAATTAGTGCTTTTATTAAATTATAAGCATCACATTTCTGCCTTTTAAACCCTCCAAAAACAACCCCATTGACTTCCATTGGAAGTGTCCCACTGGAACACACATTTGTGCTTTTTTAAAGAAAAGGAGGAACGAGTCGAAATGTATTTTTGTGGTAATCAACATTATGACACAAATGCTGTCGATTGAGCTTCACTTGCATTGAACCCGGAATATTCCTTTAAGAAAATGAAGCCTATTTCAGCAGCAGTAAGATATTTTGCACATTCAGTGTCATTTAATGACAATTAATTTCATTTTATTGACCCCAATTCCATTATTGCAATGCAAAACACAGCGTGTCATTATCGTTAATGTGAAACAAATTATATATTATTATTATATATATATTACTATTATTATATATACAGTACATTTGTAAAATACAATTGCAAGTTTACGGCACTTTAATAAATAAATAAATAAAAATGTTGATAATTTGCAGAACTGTATTGCAATAAAAAAGTAATGGACCAAATAATAAGATACATTTTTATTTTTTTAAAGGAAATAAATACAAATGAAATTAATAAATAAATATTAGAAGTAAATAATAATGAGGAAAAATAAATAAGTAAACAAAACAAATATTTAACTAAATAATTATATAAATAAATATAAATACAAGTTTTTTTTATATATATATATATTGGGGTGAAATACGATGTTGACGTTAATAAAATACACTAAATCCTTTGTCGATCGTCTGGGCATCAGACTGGCCTTTCATGATTGCATCCATTAGGAAGTCCGCCATCAGATGATCCGTTCTGAGAACAGGAAGAGCAAGACGACTTCCTGGGCGTGGGCTGCCACATGTTCACTGTCTGATCCATGAATTCTGGTGCCACTGAAACGATGAGAGAAAGTCAATTAGTATAAGATATTATTCAATCGTACATGCATATTTAACCCTCCTTTTGCGTTCACCTTGTGTAATTTAAGCTTATAAATCTTTCATAATGCAACTGTTTTCATCTAAAAACATATTGTAGCTCATTGTTATCTTCTTAGCTGATAATGCATGTAAAAAGATCTGTTTTTTGGCATGTTCACTGAAAAATATAAATGTTAATATGTATGATGGCAGTTATTTTGATTATTAAAAAGTTGAGAAATTCATAAACATTTTCAAATATACATTATCTACAGTTAACCCAGTATGATACCTTTGAATATATTTATATATATTTTTTTTTTCAAGGTTTTTCTGAAGTTTCATTTGACTTTACAACACAACGACACAACGTCTGTACTTGTGTGCAATGTTTTTATATGAAATGTTTTGTGTTTATTGCAGATGATTCATTATCAGATCAGTCTGTCGAGGCCGGCAAAGTAAAATGTAAACTCTTATTCACACGTGTGTGCTTGAACTTTTGCTCTTTTCACACCATTATTAAGTGTTTCTTTGATATAGATGATTTGTTAAGTTTGTTACATCTGTTTCGTCAGTTGTGTTTGTATAGGTGTGTGTGTCTGTGTGTGTCTATTTGTGTGTATGTGTGTATATATGTGTGTGTTTGCATGAGACTGTGTGTGTGTGTAATAACGTAATAATAATAATAATATAAAACGTGTCATAATAATGTGTATGTACCTGAGAGAGACTATGTGTGTGAGATTGTATGTGTCTGTGTGTGTCTATTTGTGTGTGTGTGTCTATTTGTGTGTATGTGTGTATATATGTGTGTGTGCGCGTGAGAGTATGTGTGTGTGTGTGTGCCTGAGAGTATGTGTGTGTGTGTGTGTGTGAGACTGTATTTTGTGTGTGAAACTGTACGTGTGTGTGTATGTGTGAGACTGTATTTGTGTGTGTTTGTATGTGAAACTGTATGTGTGTGTGTGTGTCAGACTGTATGTGTGTGTGAGACCATATGTATGTGTGTGTGTATATGTGTGTGTCGCGCATGAGACTGTATGTGTTTGTGTGTGTGTGTGTGTGTGTGTGTGTGTGTGTGTGTGTGTGTGCATGCCCATGAGACTGTATGTGTGTGCGCGAGACTGTGTGTGTGCGTGTGTGCGCGCATGAGACTGTATGTGTGTGTGCGCGTGAGACTGTGTGTGAGACTATGTGTGTGTGCTCGCGCATGAGACTGTGTGTGAGACTATGTGTGTGTGCTGCGCATGAGACTGTGTGTGTGTGTGCGTACGCATGAGACTGTGTGCGTGCGTGCGTGTGTGTGTGTGTGCGCGCATGAGACTGTGTGTGTGTGTGCGTGCGTGCGTGCGTGCGTGCGTGTCTGCGTGAGACTGTGTGTGTGTGCGTGAGATGCAGTCCCATTAAAGACAAAAAAAGTGTGTGAGAGTAAGGGAAAGAGATTAAATGTAAGTAAAGTATTTTTCAGAAAAATCGAATTCGTTAATGTGCGAAAATATCTACATAATATCACGTGATGATGTCCGGGAATGCAACTGATGTAACAATTGTAAAAAAAAATGGTTATATCTCTAAATGAATCTCTTTTAAATATACAAAAAAATGAATTAAGTTAAAAACTTCTTTTTTAAAAGTGTGCAATTATTACAAATAAGTTTCAAAGAGTAGTATGCCAAGTAAAAACAAGTCTAAATAACATTCTTGCCAAGTGAATGTATCTATTACACATCAACAGGCACCTACCAAACTCCTGACTGCCCGGGTATATTATCCGAAAAACATAGTCAGTGGCTTCATCTTCATCTTTGTCTGAGAATGACTCACAGGATCCATTAGGACTTCTTTTACGCAGTTTTGGGAACACCTTTCCCTGCCAAAGAAATAAAGCCGTCACTAAAATCCCAAGGGCTTTATTCCACCTGCTGAAGAACAACTCGTTTACAGTTCTCAGCTGACCTTTCCTCGTTGTGACCACAGCGGAGGATCTAACTGTCCATGAGGAAGAAGGCCTGTTTCCAGACACGTGAGGAACTGCAAGAGATGACCTCCTTTTGGGAATCGGAACGGTGGTCTCTGGATTCCATCTTGGCTGACCAAGACCACCGTACCACCACTGTCCACTACGACACACAAATAGATTTGACATATCTTTACCCACTAATCGAGAAGACTTGATCCATTTACAGCGGATGTGAAAATACCGTTAAGAAGTCATTCGGCCACAAAACGTCTTGCTGTAACACTGATCTGTTTACCTTGTTGATGGCAGTGCAAATACACGATTTCCTCGAGACGAATAGTCATGGCATAATCCCAATACACACTGTGGAGAAATGAAACACAAGGTCAATGTTCGTTGACAAGCACAAAGAGGCTCTCAGCATCACACTGAACGCACCTTTGCTCATAATCAAACTCCCCCATGTTGCCGTTCATCAGCTGGTTTGGAGTCCACTTCAGCGTCATCAGATCGGCCGTCTGATGAAGAGAGAAGTATCCTGGGATCGCTTCCATATCATCCGTCTAAAGAGCAGACATGATTTATTGCCATACTTTAATTAAACTGGCATATCACCACAGCTTTGTTTTGCATCTCTGAGTAATAATTCACAACTGACGTACAGGCTGCACCAGGACATTGTTCTTTCCGAAGAGTAACGTGGCTCTGGAATTCTGATGGAGGGATTCCACATAATCCCGAGCCCAGAGAGACGGTCGGTCTTCCATACTGCCACTCGACTGACGTTTCTGAATCTAAAACAGGAGAAATCTCATCTGTAACATAATAGGAATGTTAACAGCATTTTAACACTCTTTTACACTGCGAAAAATAATCTTCTTAAAGGGACAGTTCATCCAAAAATTTAAATTCTCTCCTCATTTACTCGCCCTCATGCCATGCCAAATGTGTATGGCTTTCTTTCTTCTGCAGAACACAAATGAAGGTTTTTAGAGACTATCTCAGCTCTGTAGGTTCATGCAACGCAAGTGAATGGTGACCAGAACTTTGAAGCTCCAAAAAGCATATAAAGGCAGTTTCTCACCCACACCTATCATATCACTTCTGAAGACATAGATTAAACCACTGGAGTCTTATGGATGACCTTTATGCTGCCTTTATGTGCTTTTTGGAGCTTCAAAGTTCTGGTCACCATTCACTTGCAATGTATGGACCTACAGAGCTGAAATATTCTTCAAAATGTCTTAATTTGTGTCAAGAAAGTTATACACATCTGGGATGAGAACATTGTAATTTTTGGGTGAACTGTCCCTTTAAATCAGTATTTTTTTCTCTTGTTTTCCAGAAAAGAAAAATCTAAACACCCTTCAGACAAGATGGAAAACAAGACGTGAAAATATTTTTCTTTCTTTCTTTGTTTAAGCTTGTTGTAATGATGTTAATGCTTATCAATACTGTTTATATATAGTATACAGTATATAGGGCACATATATATATATATTTTTTTTAAGAATGTTTACATATTTATACAAGGCAAAAATACTATATAGTATTTTGCAGCGTATAGCTCATGAGACTTCATGGAGTACTCAGTTATGTTTAATTTGATGAATTATGCATTAAACTGTATTGTTAAGTGCTTAATTGGCTTCTTCTATAGGTTACATTGCGTATGAATCCATGCTTGCGTTCGCATGGACTGAATCCAAATGATAGAAGGACACACGCTGGAGGGTCTTACGAGCGCTGGCCGTTTAGTGGGCGAGTTTTGCCGGCAGTGACCGATGTGAATACGATGTCTTCGCACCAATTCATCAGCCGACGGATCCGTCCAGAAGTGGTTGGCCGTCTTTGCTTTTGTGTACTCCAAAGCACAGGGACCGACTGCAAAAATACAGCACAGGAACATATCAACAAAACGCTTTATTTTTTATTATTAGTTGTAAAGGGGGTTAGGAGGCGAGAACCGGCTTGACAGTATAAATAACAGTTTAATATAAAACTGAACCAAAAACACACACACACACACACACACACACACAGGTGTCGGACAGCTGTCCGAAAATCTCTCTCTCTGTCCCACTGCCGTCTCCAGTTGGCCTTTATCCCTCTCGAGGGCCAATTAGCCTGATTAGGGGCCGGATGTGTGGAATCCCGGCGCCGCCCTCCACCCTGCCACATTTCTCCCCCGTTCTCTCAGGCCGGGGAGCCCCCTCCACACTCCTCCACCGACAGGACGAGAGCCGCGCCTCCCCGGACGGATCGGAGGAAGACCTACGGCCCCTGGCGGACAGAACGCCCCACTGCGTTCTCTGGAAACAGAAGGGGTCTCCCCCGCCCCTGGCAGCGGTTCTCCAGGTGGTCGGCCGGGAGCTCCTCCCAGCTCGCAGTCAGCGGTCGTCACGACCCCGCCGCATTTAGCGCCTGGTAGGGGTCTCCCCCCACCCCTGGCACTGGCCCTGGCGGTCGGTGGAAGTTCGTCCGCTCACAGGCGGCCGGGCTCCTCCATCCTCCGGCAGATGGCCGCGGCTGCTCCGTTGGGGTGGATGGTAGTGGCGAGGACTCTACTACGGCACATTCCTCCTCCTTCCCGGGTTTCGGCACCAGTGTAACGGGATCAATGGAAAGGAGGTGGCGAGAACCGGCCTGACAATATAAATAATAGTTTAATATAAAACTGAAACAAAAAGACAAACACACACACACACAGGTGTCGGACAGCTGCCCGTAAATCTCTCTCTGTCGCACTGCAGTCTCCAGTCGGCCTCTAATTCTCTCTGAGGCTTGATTAGCCTGATTAGCGGCCGGATGTGTGTAATCATGACCCGGCCCCACCCTCCGCCCTGCCACATTCATTTTGCCCTCAATTGTACCTCTTATACAGAAATATACACACAGAATCATTCATTTTAGCAAAACAAAAATAGCTAGAAAATATATAAGTATATACCAAGCAAAGATGCAAGAATTGGACCGTCGACTGGGTCCCTCAGCAGAGCTTCCCGTTCATAGAACTTGCTGAAATATAAAATGAAAGCACGCTAGAGATGCCATGTGTTATGTAGTCTGTATATTGCATTTTGAGTGAAGATCCTTCAAATAGTAATCATTCAAATATAGTAAACAAATCTTTACCTGCTGTTCTCCACCAAATAAAGGACGATTTTGTCCAGCACCTTCTCTGTGAGCGCTGTGCGGATCCACAGGTGTTTGATGGCCAGCGGTGACAGGTTGGGCGGTCTGCACTGTTTTCTGACGCTGTCTTGACTCATCCGGCCCTGGTTTTGTCTTGTGTTCAAGCAAATATCCAGAATCAGATTGAAAAGTACAGAAAACACAAATTGTTACCTTTAAAGCTGAAGTATGTCATTTCTGCGCCACCAACAGGGAAGGATTATGACTTGCAAAGGCCCTGGGGCCAATTATCTCCAAGGGCCCCCCTCCACCCAAAAGTTGTTTTCGTTGTTCATGGTCAAAAGGGTTTTCAAGCGGGGGGATCACGGCACCCCCGGGCAGTCAAGGGCCCCCTGGTGGTCAAGGGCCCCTGGGCACTGGCCCCATTGGCCCGGTCGGTAATCTGTCCCTGGCCACCAAGCGAAATTGCAAAAATAAACAAAGTTTTCAAAACAGCTTCCCAAATACGCCACTCGCCTGCAGTTATTCAAACAGCCAGATAGTCCCGCCCCCAACTCACGCCATTGGTTGAGCACAGTTGATGGGGCGGGTCACACAACTGAAATATTACATCAACTTTAAAGATGATCATTTTTTTTTACGCCTCTAAAAACGACTTTCCATCATCAAGGCCTCTTATTTTTAAACCATGTGTCATATAGAGACACTTTACGACATCCAAACAATTACTGATGGATAAAATAATGCACCGGCCAACTTTTTCGCCCTGTTCCGCTAAAAATATGTCCGATTTTGGGAATAAAATGGGTTGCGAATGTGGGTTCGTGTTGGCAGAAATGTGAAAATGTTTTCTCACTTGGTCTCGATGATTCGTTCCAGTTGCTGGACCTTTCTGCTCAGCTCTTCAGCCGGAGGTAACATCTTCCCCACCTTCGTGAACAGAGCTGCCAGCTTGTTACTGCGCAGGAATCCGGCGGCTCGCCGTTTCAGCCCGTGAAGCACACACGCTTCGACCACACCTGCAGAAACAGAGCGACTTTACACGCTACAGCATACACCAACATACACCCAAAATCCAGAGAAGTCAAATGCAATACCATCCCATTTCATACAGTAATTAATACACAATATTAATGTTTTAACTTATAGTTCAGAAATCAATATTTGCTGGAATAATCCTGATTTTCAATCACAGCTTTCGTGTGTCTTGGCATGATCTCTGCCAGTCTTTCACATCGCTGTTGGGTGACTTTATGCCACTCCAGGTGCACAAATTCAAGCATCTCGGCTTTGTTTGATGACTTGTGGCCGTCCATCTTCCTCTTGATCACATTCCAGAGGTGTTCGATGGGGTTCAGGTCTGGAGATGACAGAGTCTTGATCCGGTGCTCCTCCATCCACACATTGATTGACCCATCTGTGTGGCATGGGGCATTGTCCTGCTGGAGAAACCAATCCTCAGAGTTGGGGAACATCGTCAGATATTCTTCCAGGATAACCTTGTACGTGACTTGATTCATGCCTTCATAACTTATTAAACAGCCAATGTACAGCTGTACAACATACATACGGTCAAAGCATTTTACAGATCGCTAATTCTCTTTCTCTAAAAGGTAAAAACAAGCATATTGTTTCTCTCAAAGTCCAAATATATATAGTAGTACAAGCCATGAAAGCACAGAGTGTCTAAGGTGTAAACAGTTGTGAACCCTAACAGCAGATGCTCCTGATTAAAACGAGCCCAAATAAAACGTGATGCGTAGATCTTAAAATAATCTTGGAGAAAACGTGACACTACCTCCGATAGCTTTCTGAATCATTCTGGCGGAGGCCGGTCACAAAGCGGACGGGTCACAGTTGTCGAGGTCTGCGTACATGCAACACATAGGAAGGCTGTGACTAAGGTGGTAGAGCGGGTCGGCTGCTAATCTCAGGGTTGGCGGTTCGATTCCCGGCCCACACGACTCCACATGCCGAAGTGTCCTTGGGCAAGACACTGAACCCCATGTTGCTCCCAATGCCAGGCTAGCGCAGCTCTGCCACCATCGGTGCGTGATTGGGTGAATGAGACGCACCGATGGTGGCTATATAAGTGCAGACCATTTACCATTAACATAGTTACATTTTTGGAGAGGTGTGCACCAGGCTACTACGGAGATGTACAAATCAGCCTAATGCCTTTAAACTGTTTATACATTTAGTCAAGTGCGTCCAAACCGTTGACCAGTAGTATATGTCCTCTATGACTCATATTCACAGTATGTTCATCTGTACGATTACAGAACATGTGAATCGTGTGTTATTTCTGTCATGAACAGATTGTTAGGTGGAGGAGGCTACGCAGCTCGCCGTGGCAAACGGATATGATGTGTGTTATCAGTCAGACAAGTGAGCACCTCTCAGTTATCTAAAGTGTCTTTTTTCACCATATCAACAGAGCAGCTCACAGATGAAACTTCCCACTAAAGTTTGAGATAATACTAAAAGTTCCCATAGACTTACATTGAAGGACGGGACTCGAGTCATACCTGTAGACAAGAGGGAAGACCCTATTGACTAGAGCTAGTATGCAACCACTCAAGCCACTTTAGCACCCTACAACACCCAAGTTTATTTTTAAAGCATCTTTCCAAAAGCTCATGGTCATCTTACCACAGAACGAATATATGTGGCTGCTGTCTTCATGCACAAACTTGCGGGTCACGGCCTCTTCCATGATCTGCTTCACCTGAAAGACCAAGAAATATCAAATCAACCACCAGATCACCTGCGTTGAGGACCCTACTGGAGTGGTCTTAACGTACGAGCTCTGTGAGTAAAGCGATGCAGAGACGCGTTTGAACCTGCAGTCGTAATGAGTCATATGGGATTGTGCTGAACGTGTGATGATGATTGGATACAGTGTGCAGATGGACATATTTACATTTATGCATTTATACATTTGGCAGACGCTTTTATCCAAAGTGACTTACAGTGCACTTATTACAGGGACAATCCCTCCGGAACAACCTGGAGTTAAGTGCCTTACTCAAGGACACAATGGTGGTGGCTGTGGGGATCGAACCAGCAACCTTCTGATTACCCGTTATGTGCATTAGCCCACTATGCCACCACTACTCCACGATGTGTGTGAGAGCTCAAATGTGCTGAAGCGTGACTCTGAGCAGAGGAGTTTTAGCTTGTAAAGTTGACGCCTCACACCTGATGCCAAAAATGCCAAACTACCATGTTTTTTTTATTGTTTTTGGTTTTACAAACACTGTGGTAATATCATGGTATCTAGGATACGTAGGAGTACCATGTAAATACCATGGTAGCCATTCAGAGACGTAGCGCGTGTGGAGGCTTCACGCCATCCAAGCTCAACTCGCCACACGCCCCACCGAGAGCGAGTACCACATTATAGCGACCACGAGGAGGTTGCCCCATGTGACTCTGCCCTCCCTAGCAACCGGGCCAATTTGGTTGCTTAGGAGACCTAATTGGAGTCACTCGCATCTCCGCGTGTGATAGTCAGCATCAATATTTGCTGAGCTACCAAGGCCACCTACACTTTTTCTTCTTAATTTCTAACTTAAGAAAAAAAGTTAAGAATATTTTGTATTCCTCCAGCCAGGTCTCCTAAGCAACCAAATTGGCCTGCAGGTGCGGTCGCACGCATTCATTTTCTGCAAGTTGACCGGGATGCTTATCTCGTTGCCATGGCAACGGCTCATGATGAAGTCTGATCGCATCCGAGTTTGTTGGAAAATCATGCCACACGGCTCAAACATTCCAAGACCTGACAAACGCCGATTAAACACGTTGAAACGGTGGAATCAGACGCCAGTGAGTGGCGACAAATGCTAACGGGGTGATCACACCGATCCGACAAAACCCAACAAGCATTGGACGCTGGTGTTTGTTGGGCCAGTGTGAGCTGGCCTTAAAAGGACTTAAATGTTGATCTGTTTCTCACCCACACCTTTCATATCACTTCTGAAGACATGGCTTAAACCACTGATTACTTGTATGCAGCCTTTATGTGCTTTTCGGAGCTTCAAAGTTCAAGTCACCATTCACTTGCATTATATGGACCTACAGAGCGGAGATATACTTCTATACATGATTTTCAAATGTGTTCTGCAGATGAAAGATGAAAGAAAGTCATGCACATCTGGGATGAGAGAATTTTCATTTTTGGGTGTACTGTCCCTTTAATATGGTTGTAATTCACCAATACTAAGTGCTGTTACAGAAATGTTGCTTAGTACTGCCTTTCATAAAGTCATTGCATATTGTGTGCCAAACATGTTATTTATGGACATGCATAATAGTGCCATTGTATTCTTTGAAGCACCTAAGTGTACCATATGTAAACACCATTGTACTTGAATATGGTAACCATCTGACACATCACTGAAGAAGTGCAACCCTCTATTTTACTATGATTATCATATGTATCTGTGATTGACAGCCTCGATGAATCATCAATAGAGATGGCACAATGACTGATGATCATCACCCACCTCCTTCTTCACGGTGCGCAGCAGTCTCTGACGCGTCTCTGATTCTGTAAACAAATAGGCATATTCTGTATTACGCATATAACTCTATTATTTCTATTCTCTGACGACAACTAAAGAAGCCGTGTGTCTCACCTCCCATGGCTGATGTGTGCTGTCGAGGGTTCACTGTTGTTTTTCGGTGTGAATGTGCGCAATGTGAGTCAGTGCTGCGCATCGAGGGTGTGGCGAACACACATCCAAAGAACCTCATTAATAATCAATATCTCACTGATCGAGTTGATTGATCCCCCTCAGTCAGACCTCTACAAAGGAGGAGATTCTGTGGTTTGTAATGTGTTCTAATATCTGCTTCATTAGAATGATGTTGATGAGGGGGTGTCGGTACATCCTACTGTGATTGGTCAAGCGCGGGCCAATCATGAAGCAGGGATGCGGGTTAGCCACGCCCCCTTTCCATGAGCTAGACAGAGACGCATGCATACAACACATGTGTGAGGAAGAACATGTGCAATAAATGAGTGTTTGCGTGTTGATTGTGTACCAGGTGGCTTTTGAAACACCACCTGGTACACATGGTGGGAGGTCCAGCACCATGGACAGCCACTAGGCTTATTTTGTATTGTTTTAGTATCAATGGAGGGCCAAATTACTCAAAATGAATCCTTAAAGGAATATTCAGTGAAGCTCAGTCGACAGCATTTGTGGCATAATGTTGATTAGCACAAAAATGTACTTCGACTCGTTCCTCCTTTTCTTTAATAAAAGCACAAATGTGTGTTCCAGTGAGTCACTTCCAATGCAAGTCAATGGGGTTTAATCTGTAAACATTAAAATACTGTTTCACAAGTATAGACACAAGACATAAACAATATGTGTGTTAACATGACTGTACTGTGATTAAATCACTTGCCGCAACAAGTTTACAACTTCATTACCATGACGATATAATGTCAACAAACTCTAAAACCCTAAAACGACTGTAAAAATCTCAGTTACTAGCAATAACCTCTAAGAATTAAAATCTAAAGTTTGGTGTCATTATCATTCACGAAACATGGCATTTGTTACTTTTACTAAATAATTGAATTGCACTTTGTAAAAAAAAAATGATGCAAGTGAATGTTAACGAAAAATGCAAAGGTGATACCAAGTATGAATGTTTTATGCAACAAATTCATCATTCACAAATACTCTCATTTTGTTTAAATCTACAACATTGGTTACAACAAATACAACAATTAATGCAATTAGTGTTATTATGGTACAAATATGGTAAATTAGGGATAATAGGGAACATTCACAGCCCCTTATTTACTGTCTCTGAATAATCTTTACATCTATCATACATGCAAGTTGCTCGTTTTTTAATTTAACTTAATTTATAGTCATGAGTCCATATATTAAATCCACCCAGTTAACAGTAATAAGAATTATCCAATAACAAAATTGAGCACAGATCAGAATTATATTCACTCCATGACTACCATTTATTTATTTAGTAATCATAATCAATAATTCAAGGTCATATTTTAATTCCTCAGTCAGCCTCTGTAACAGGAGAGAAATAGATTGAGGACTTTTATTTTGATACACAGCAGAGAAATTGACCGATGACTTTTATTTTGACACGCAGCAGAGAAATAGACTGAGGACTTGTATTTTGATACGCAGCAGATACATTGACTGAGGACTTTTATTTTGACACGCAGCAGAGAATTAGACTGAGGACTTTTATTTTGACACCCAGCAGAGAAATACGTTTGGGACTTTTATTTTGACAGGCGGCAGAGAATTAGACTGAGGACTTTTATTTTGACACCCAGCAGTGTTCTGTGTGTTTCAGCGGTCTTCAGCGCTCTTCACTCACTGCAGCAGTCACACGAGCTGTTGGCGGGAGACACTGAAGTCCACAAACTCAATTTCGTTTGATATTTTATGAATATAATTTTCATTCAGAAGTAAGTCAATTTTAATAAGTATTTAATCAGAACGCACGTGAAGTCGTTTAGAAAAGAACTGTGTTGAAGTTGTGCTGTATTTCAAATTAGCTGTACAGCTAAAGCTAATCAACATGTTAAGATTATACATTCAGTTAAAATGTCTATTAGTCAGACATTGTTAATTCATTCAGTCAGTCAAGTAGAGGACAGAAAAAATATCATTTTGTTATTACGATGCAGAATATATTGTTTTTATTGCAGTAAATGTGAACTACGTTGTCATATACCTAAAAGTACGTTAAATACATTTTCTTTGTATTGTAAATAAGTTATTTGTAACATATACATGTAGATAAATCTGTCTTACAAATATATACCTCTCTTTAGGATAAAAAAAATTAAGGTTTCCACATTTGCACCTTTTGATAAAAACGGAACCCCTTCTATGGAGTTAAATATGTGCCACAATTCTGCACGCGCAAAATTATATTTTGAGCGCACAACAATGTTCTGCGTGAGCAAGATACAAATTTGAGCATACAAAAAGTTATTTTGCATGTGCTGAATTATATTTTGAGTGCAAAAAAAAAAATTCAGCGTTCGCAAGATGATATT
This sequence comes from Xyrauchen texanus, assembly GCF_025860055.1. Lineage (NCBI taxonomy): Eukaryota > Metazoa > Chordata > Actinopteri > Cypriniformes > Catostomidae > Xyrauchen > Xyrauchen texanus. Next base: position 31,879,568 of record NC_068318.1, read on the forward strand.
TTGATCGAGTAAATAGTTATTTTGCACATGCTTGAACTCCGTTTTGCAAAGCATTGTATCTTGCAAAGATAAATAAATTTTGAGAAAATTTACTCTGCGTGCAAAATAACTTTTAACATGCTCAAAATATCATCTTGCGCACGCAGAACATTTCTTGTGCGCTCAAAATATAATTTTGTGCACGCAGAATTGTGGCACAAGTATAGCTCCATATATATTTACATACAGTACGAATATTTTGTTGAATATTTTTGCATATAACTTTGCATTTTTACCCATAACTGTTGTGTTGTGATAACAAAAATGTTGTTGCTGTATGTGTTGCAGGTGGTTTGTGTAGTCTCCGGTCATCATGCCGTCCTGTGTGGGTTCCAGCAGTCCAGCTGCAGTTCTTCAGGAGGCTTTGGAAAACACTGGCCGCTTGATTGACAGACATCTGCAGGAAGATCGCTGTTTCCCCGATCTGTCCGAGCTCCTCAATGTTCCCTCACATAGTAAGAGTTCCTGTCCTTTCTGGTTATCAAACCATATCTCTACGATTTGGTCTTACTACTCCTGTTTGAGACAGGTGGGTGTTCATATGCTTATAGATGTTGTTTTTACTCTGTTTTGCAGATATGCCCTTTCTCTCTGGCATGTCGGACATGGATTACCCTCTGCAGGGGCCGGGCCTGATCAGTGTTCCGAGTCTTCCTGAACTCGGTGCCATCCGAAGGGTTCCATTGCCTCCAGAGCTCGTGGAGCAGTTCGGCCGTATCCTACAGCCCAATAACAAATACGTAACAAGAAAATTTCCTACAATGTCTAGAATTTATGTCTCGTTTTGTTATCCAAGATGTTTCCCCACTCGTTGGTGTGCCTTAATGGATCGCCGATAAACCAAAACGGGAAAACAAGTCCATTTGCTCCTGAATATTACGAGACTCAGTTGTAACCCCTTAAATGACACGTTTAACAGATATGCAGTGTAATTGCATGATGGGAGTTTTCCCTGAAATCTCCAGGGCGTGGCTCACCATTGATAACGACATCTTTATGTGGAATTACGAGGATGGGTGAGTTGACAAAGTGGGCACTGTTTAGACATTTCTTTAACTATTTCAGGCATTTGGATTTATGTTTGATGTTTTTCAGGAGTGATGTGGCATATTTCGACGGCCTCAGTGAAACTATACTATCAGTTGGACTGGTCAAGCCAAAGCCAGGTTGGTTAGTGTTTCTCAAATGTGTTTGGAGTTGTGTGATGACTGGAGGACTTTCTTGTAGTGTTGGACCTGATATCAAAACTAAACATTGTGTGTACTGCCATTGCAATCTGCATTTTGGATTGCACACTTTATGACAGGATTTCGGCACAGTCTGTATCTATTAGGGGGTGTGCAGCGAAGCCTTCATCTGTTTCTCTTTCTGTATTCGGATGGAATCGGTTGTGGGTGTGGCTTAAACTCAGATTTAGAAGTTTCTCAAAACAAACGCGAGACAAATTACATTTTCGCCTGAGCGACCGCCAAAGCAGATTCAATGACACTTCATCCCGTGCTACAAACACGCCTCCTATCCAAACCATAGACTGTAAAAAAAGATGGACGACGCCCCTTCGCTCTTTTCCATTGGTGAGAACTGAAGCCGCCAGTGTCCCGATATGGCGCTGACATCTTGGGACTTGAGTCTGCGCAGTTGCGATTTCGGGACCAGACCTGCGCAGTAGTGAGCAGGAAGTAAAGCCGCGAAATCAAGGCCCCGCCCTCACTCTCGCCGAATCAATCGCAAGGACACGCCCCTGCACTTTTGACTTTTGACTTATGACGGTGTGAAATAATTAATTATAGAAATGTAGATATTAAATTTAAAGCTCCAATCTCCTCAGTCCTCCGAAGATCCCGAAAAAAAGTCAGTTGGTGCTTCAGTGACTACTTCACTCAGAGAACCTGTCAATCACAGCTGTCAATCATGATGTCACAGCAGCATTTTTATAGCGTCAAATAACTAAAAACAAACTTATTTTGAAAACAAACACTTGAAATGACATCAACGTGATAGAAACGACAGAAAATGACAGAAACTATCTTTGGAATAAAGATATGTGAAGTGTAATTTAATTGTTTAGTTGGTCTCACGTCCCGTTGAATAACATGGGGAGGCGGGGCTTATGACCTATACTAGGACCAGTCACCGGGGGGCGATCCAGACGTTTTGGCTTCACTTCTGAGGGCTTGTGCGGCACGCTTGATCCATACACACTCGCCGCTTTTGTGCGCGTGTTGCACGCGCAGTCTGAAACACGCAAGTATTGAAGGCTTCCCAGTCTCTTCATTTGTGCTCCTGTGACAGAAGAAGTGCAGATCACACCTGCTACTCATTCTGGTTTCTCATTTAATTCACTGACGGGGTTACTCAAAATTACACATTGCAACATGATGTAATATATAATGCAATTCTATTGATTTTTCAGAAATATGTTGTGATATATATGCTCTTGGTGGCGTAGTGACTCGACGAATCTCTGTTGCCTCGGTGTCTGAGACCGTCAGTTGGCGCATCTCATCACGTGGCTTGTTGAGCGCGTTACCGCGGTGACGTAGCACGTGTGGAGGCTTCACGCTACTCTCCGCGGCATTCACGCACAACTCACCACACGCCCCACCGAGAGCGAGAACCACATTATAGCGACCACGAGGAGGTTACCCCATGTGACTCTACCCTCCCTAGCAACCGGGCCAAATTGGTTGCTTAGGAGACCTGACCTTAGGAGACCTGAGGTCACTCAGCACGCCCTGGATTCAAACTCACGACTCAGGTTTGATAGCCAGCGTCTTTACTCGCTGAGATACCCAGACCCCCCAGTTAATGTTACTCTTTCTGTGAGGCGCACAGTTAATGGAGACTGAGACCGCGGTAATCTGATGAACTTGAAATGGCACCGTGCGCATTTTCATTCATAAGGTTCACACTCTAGTAATATTGGCTTTACAAGACTCAGCATGGCTTTGTAATTTTTGATATGTTTATATAAAGTATCGCTTAACACCTGTGCTCGTTGGATGATCAGTCTTACGAATCATTTTTCAATTATTTGGATGAATTCGGCATTATTCGTGCCTTTCCGAATAAGGGATTCGGCTTCAGGCACATCCCTTGAATCTGTACATCAATTTGCGGTCTTAATGTGGTCTTTTACCAACACTTCAACAAACAAACAAAAAAAAAAAGTAAAGAAACGAATAAATGTGTATTTGATGGACAATCTTTGTGTTACAGGTATATTTCAGGCACACATCCATTTCCTCTTGGTATTGGCCACACCTGTGGACGTTGTGATCCTGGGTCTGAGTTTCCCTAAAGCACAGACAGGCAAGTGATTAAATCAAACCCAAAAATGTCAACGCCCGGCTAAGTGTGTTTCGTTTGATCAGTGTAATTATCTTGACTCCGTTTCTACTCCTGCAGGTTTGAATGACAGTTTGTCCGGAGTGATGCAGCTGTTGCCGGATCCTCTGTACACCATCCCCACAGACAACACCTACCTGCTGGCCGTCACCTCCACGGATCAGGGCCGCATCTTCATGGCCGGTAAAGACGGCTGTCTGTATGAGGTTGCGTATCAGGCGGAAGCCGGCTGGTTCAGTCAACGCTGCAGGAAGATCAACCACTCGAAAAGCAGCCTGTCCTTCCTCATCCCATCACTCCTGCAATTTTCATTCTCTGTGGACGGTGAGAATATTGGGGTTTAGATATAATGCTGGTTTTGGCAACAATTAAACACTTATTTTGCACAAGTTGGGCTGAAAATTCACAAAAACATGCATTTACCTGCAATATCCTGTGTCAAGGCTGGTGGTGGATTTGGGAACTTCCACTTCTGTTAAAGGAATATTCCGGGTTCAATACAAGTCAAGGCATAATGTGGCATATTTGTTGATTACCACAAAAATTAGTTTCGACTCGTTCCTACTTTTCTTTCTTTTCTGCCCAATTCCCAATGAGCTGTAAGTGCTCGTGGTGGCGTAGTGACTCGCCTCAATCCGGGTGGCGGAGGACAAGTCTCAGTTGCCTCCGCTTGTGAGACCGTAAATCCCCGCAATTTATCATGTGACTTGTTGAACGCATTACCGTGGAGATGTAGCACGTGTGGAGGCTTCACGCTATTCTCCGCGGCATCCACGCACAACTCACCACACACCCCACCGAGAGCGAGAACCACATTATAGTGACCACGAGGAGGTTACCCCATGTGACTCTACCCTCCCTAGCAACCGGGCCAATTTGGTTGCTAAGGAGACCTGGCTGGAGTCACTCACCACACGCCCCACCGAGAGCGAGAATCACATTATAGCGACCACGAGGAGGTTACCCCATGTGACTCTACCCTCCCTAGCAACCGGGCCAATTTGGTTGCTAAGGAGACCTGGCTGGAGTCACTCAGCACACCCTGGATTCAAACTCACGACTGCTGGGGTGGTAGTCAGCGTCTTGTTCCTTTTCTTTAACCCTCAGTGGTCGACAGATGCACTGGCACGTCCTGCTGGATGCTTTCCACATAACCACGGAAACAACTTAAACTACTCAATTTTTGGGCATACAAATAAATGTAAGACATCATTAGAAGCTATTAAGGGTCTACTTATATTTATGTACACTCACAATAACAACAGAACCATGTGTTTTTTGTTTTTTTTAAAATAAAGAAAATAAACGGGGTGCGCTTTCAGTCGTCTCACGAGCATCTTTCTGAAACGCGTCACAAAAATGAACTGAAACTCCTTGTGTGATAAGCAAATACTTATCACACAAACACAAATCAAATGTCTAAAGAAAGCTTAAAATGTTTACTTTTTAGTTATAAGAGTATTATTGATAAGCATTTGTCAATCTAGTCTATCCAAAACCTATATATATATATATACTTTAAATTGTTGTAATTTTAGTGTTATTTTTCACATAAGATTGCTCTGATAATGATGATCTCATGAATGATGCAACACGTTGTGTGCTGCAGACAGCGGGTGTAAGAGACGAGCGTCTCCGTGCTAGTGCGCATCAGCCAGCGGAAATTTAAATATCTCCCGCTCAGATTGGGTCTCTCCCGCGACTGGTTGAAACAGCTCTGACCGCACAGAGAATGACCGTTTTGGAGTTTGTGTTCATTTACATGGCACGCTCCCGTATTATATGAACTTTAAGGATGAAATAAAGATATATCGCCAAGCTGTGATCTGTGTTTCTATAAGTTACTCCAGGGTTTCCGCGGGGCATTAAAAAGCATTAAATGGATTTTATGAAAATTAAGGCCTTAAATAGCATTAAATGTTATTCCTACAGGCATTACAAATTTTAGATAGTTTTTAAAAAATATTACCAATTTATTTTGAATATAGCCTTCACAATTAATAACTTTGATTTGCCGTCGCAAAATATGTACATTGGTGTGATAAACACGCGGAAACAGTTTGTTAATTGCCTCCGGCCGGTGCAAAATTTACATAACGCCGGATGTTTGGACAGCGGTGGGCTGGGACCTGGAGGAGTTAGAACAGAGAAAGTCGCAAAGAAATGGGGACGTGCAAATTCCAGCAAAAATGGATTGAAGACGATGAATTTCGGACATGGTTGCAGCCCGTTAGTGGTCAACATGGAGAAGGATTTTGCTGTGTTTGTAAAAAAAGTTTTTAAACTAGGTACAATGGATGTTAACACCGTTAAATCTCATATGCAGTCCGATGGCCACAAATCGGCTGTGAAATGCAGACCGCAATTAACTCTGTCTAGTTACTTTGCCATGACCGACAAAGTAACCTCTTTAGCCCCTACCACCACAACTGCTGCTGTGGTGACCACCGCTACCAAAGGAAAATCGAGCGACCTTCGGGCAGTGTTTGGTTCGAATGCGACTCTGCAGGCGGAGGTGCTCTGGTATCTGAACACAAAGACAAAACTGTAATTTCTATAGCCTTTTAATTTTGAATAGATTAAATTCCAGCCTTTCATAGGTACACTTCAACTATGAGAGTCAAAATTAGAAAAAAAAATCTAGAAAATCACATTGTAGGATTTTTAATGAATTTATTTGCAAATTATGGGGGAAAATAAGTATTTGGTCACCTACAAACAAGCAAGAGTTCTGGCTCTCACAGACCTGTAACTTCTTCTTTAAGAGGCTCCTCTGTCCTCCACTCGTTACCTGTATTAATGGCACCTGTTTGAACTTAAAAGACACCTGTCCACAACCTCAAACAGTCACACTCCAAACTCCACTATGGCCAAGACCAAAGAGCTGTCAAAGGACACCAGAAACACAATTGTAGACCTGCACCAGGCTGGTAAGACTGAATCTGCAATAGGTAAGCAGCTTGGTGTGAAGAAATCAACTGTGGGACCAATTATTAGGAAATGGAAGACATACAAGACCACTGATAATCTTCCTCGATCTGGGGCTCCAGGCAAGATCTCACCCCGTGGGGTCAAAATGATCACAAGAACGGTGAGCAAAAATCCCAGAACCACACGGGGGGACCTAGTGAATGACCTGCAGAGAGCTGAGACCAAAGTAACAAAGGCTACCATCAGTAACACACTACGCCTCCAGGTACTCAGATCCTGCAGTGCCAGACGTGTCCCCCTGCTTAAGCCAGTACATGTCCAGGCCCGTCTGAAGTTTGCTAGAGAGCATTTGGATGATCCAGAAGAGGATTGGGAGAATGTCATATGGTCAGATGAAACCAAAATAGAACTTTTTGGTAAAAACTCAACTCGTTGTGTTTGGAGGAGAAACACCATACCTACTGTGAAGCATGGGGGTGGAAACATCATGCTTTGGGGCTGTTTTTCTGCAAAGGGACCAGGACGACTGATCCGTGTAAAGGAAAGAATGAATGGGTCCATGTATCGTGAGATTACATTGAAGATGAAACGTGGCTGGGTCTTTCAGCATGGCAATGATCCCAAACACACCGCACGGGCAACGAAGGAGTGGCTTCGTAAGAAGCATTTCAAGGTCCTGGAGTGGCCTAGCCAGTCTCCAGATCTCAACCCCATAGAAAATCTTTGGAGGGAGTTGAAAGTCCGTGTTGCCCAGCGACAGCCCCGAAACATCACTGCTCTAGTATTTAGTATTTATGCATTTGGCAGACGCTTTTATCCAAAGCGACTTACAGAGCCCTTATTACAGGGACAATCCCCCTGGAGCAACCTGGAGTTAAGTGCCTTGCTCAAGGACACAATGGTGGTGGCTGTGGGGTTCGAACCATTGTCCTTCTGATTACCAGTTATGTGCTTAGACCACTACACCAACACCACTCCGAGGAGATCTGCATGGAGGAATGGGCCAAAATACCAGCAACAGTGTGTGAAAACCTTGGGAAGACTTACAGAAAACGTTTTACCTCTGTCATTGCCAACAAAGGGTATATAACAAAGTATTGAGAGAAACTTTTATTATTGACCAAATACTTATTTTCCCCCATAATTTGCAAATAAATTCATAAAAATCCTACAATGTGATTTTCTGGATTTTATTTTTCTCATTTTGTCCCTCATAGTTAAAGTGTACCTATGATGAAAATTACAGGCCTCTCATCTTTTTAAGTGGGAGAACTTGCACAATTGGTGGCTGACTAAATACTTTTTTGCCCCACTGTGTGTGTGTGTGTGTGTGTGTGTGTGTGTGTGTATATATATATATATATATATATCTCCGTGGTTAGTCATGGGTCGTGTATGGCATTAAAATAGGCATTAAAAGCATTAAATTAGATTTGATGAGCCCTGCAGAAACCCTGTACTCAAGCTGCAGCACTCCTCTCATCTCACATTTGTGCTTTCGTATAGAAAAGGAGGGATGAGTTGAAATACATTTTTCATTTAATCGGCATTTACACAAATGTTGTCGATTGAGCTTAACATGCATTGAATCCGAAATATAAAGATATTCTCCAAAATGACAACATTTCGTCCCATAAATTGGTCTGTCACTAATGGGGATTGTAATACTGTTTTCAGTCCTGGAAGTTTGGTAAGTGTGCTTTAATTCAACATTTCACATTGCAATCCATTTTGCAGATCCAGTTGTTCAAATTGCAATTGATAATACCCGGAACATCCTATACACGCATTCAGAGAAGGGAGTTCTGCAGGTCAGTGCCATAACATCAATACAATTAATCATGTGCTGAAGAGTTTATTATTATTATAGGTGCGTTCTGATGTTTCCTTGTGTCTGTCAGGTGTATGATCTCGGCGTTGATGGGCAGGGAATGAGTCGAGTCGCCGCCATGTCTCAAAATTCCATCGTATCGGCAGCTGGAAACATCGCCAGGTAACAGCTTCACCTTTGTTTGCTGTATTGTTACATGCAGTGTGCTGTATGTAGACATTCTGGGCGGTAACCAAGACGATTTACTATTAGAAATCTAAATATAGCTGATTACACTAGAATTTCAGTCCACAATTTTACAGTTTGAATTGTTGTCTGATACGTGTTGTTCACCCCTAGTTTATTGCCTAATCTTAGTTCTCCTATATAATGCAAATTCATGTCTCTCTGTCTTGTACAGGACGATTGATCGCTCAGTGTTCAAGCCCATCGTTCAGATTGCTGTTATTGATCGCTGCGAGTCTTTAGACTGTCAGTTGTTAGCAGTCACTCACGCCGGTATGAATAAATCTTACATTTATTAATAGACACCCTCACGTATCATTGATTAGAGTATATACTTCAAGTTGTTTATGTACTCTGTGCAGGTGTCCGTCTGTATTTTAGCACCTCCCCTTTTGCTCCGCCCAACGCCAGACACACCGCGGCTCGTCCCAGTATCCTGGCACTGGTGCATGTTCGTCTGCCACCCGGATTCTCTGCGTCTTCCACTCTCCAGAAACCTGCTAAAGTGCACAAGGCGCTGTACAGCAAAGGTGTTTTGCTGATGGCCGCGTCCGAGACGGAGGACAGCGATGTTCTGTGGTGTATGAACCACGACTCCTTTCCGTTTAAGAAACCTCTGATGGAAGCACAGGTCAGAGACCCTCTTTACTGCCCAATTCCCTTGCTGACTGTCCATCCTTCCACGTGTTTGTCCACATTTCTGTCATTCTGTTGATTTTTTGTCTGTTTGTTTTTCTACGATTATTAAATTTGCCTGACGATTAATTGTCATACAAATAATTTAATTGGCTGTTGTTGGGCTTTTGTGATTATGATGATTAACTCTCATACAAATTGCCATATTTAAAGGAGCATTCCGGGTTCTGTACAGGTTAAGCTCAATCGACAGCATTTGTGGCATAATGTTGATTTATAGGGCTGACTTCGATACCGGTTCCTAAATGATAATGTGAGTTAAACTTGATCAGTTACTGTCAACCTCTAGCTATCTATAGCCATACATCCAAACAATATCTAACGTTACGTAGGTCCCACTTTATAGGACTATGTCACCGTGCACAGAAACATTCATTTAACAAGTACACAAGCATGTACCACTACAAGTTAGCCGATTTTGTTTGCTAAACGTTAACCTTAACTGTTGGAGTCCCAGTCATAGCGCCGCTGCATTCATCAGTAGTTTTGGAGGAGGACTCGTGGGGTGGGCGTGTTGGAAGAGGACTCATGGGGTGGGCATGTTGAAGGAAGCTCTGTGGCAGGAGGACGCTGAGAGGATGACTGCACCGGCTTGGCCTTCTTGCAGACGAAGACGGAGCAACTTTCTGCTCTTAAGTTTATTCCGGGCACTGTCAAATGCTTCATCAGATTTGTCGTGTTGCCGGTCTTGGCCGCAATTATCTTGTCGCAAATATTGCATCGAGCCTGGTGAAATGTATCCACACTTTTGATCTTTTCCACATCTATCACATGTATGGGGTTTGAGATGCGCACACACAAACTACAGCCCCACTTGTGAGCCATGTCTCTGGGTGTAAACTAATGTTTTTCCTTGATGCCTAAACACAGCCAATCACCAACACTTGTATATTTGGGCACTTCTAGCATGCTACATGCTTCTCACTGACGTTGATGAGTTGGACCCATTAGGTATCGAAATTTGGTACCGAATGACGACAATTTTTGATACTCGATTGTTTAAAGGCAATTCGGTCAGTGCCTTAAATGTATTGAACTAGATACCCAGCCCTTGTTGATTACCACACAAAAATGTTATCAACTTTATCATTTTGGGTGACTGTCACATTTCTGCCTTTTAAACCCTCGACATTTTCCCCATTGACTTCCATTGCAAGTGTCTCACTGTAACTCAACTTTTGCTTGTTTTAAAGAAAAGGAGGGAGGAGTCGAAATAATTTTTTGTGCTAATCAACATTATGCCACAAATGCTGTCGATTGAGCTTAACTTGTATTGAACCCGGAATATTCCTTTAATGTTTTTGTGTGCTTAATACACAACATACTCATTCATATTTATATATGTATTTATGTATGTGTGTGTTCTTTCTTTGCAGATGACGGTGAATGTTGACGGTCACTCGTGGGCTCTGTGTTCTATAGAGGAAACCAAATCACCAAAGATCATCACTCCTCTGAATAAAGATCTCATTCCTGTCACCGACTCGCCATTGGTTGTTCAACAGCACAACATCCCTCCGCAGAAATTTGTCCTCCTGTCTGCTCAGGTACAATCATCTCCATGTGTCGTCGTCTTATACATAATATTCCTCAATTTGTCCTCCTCTTACTGTCCATTACATTTGTTTAACTGTCTTCAGGGAAGTCATATCTTCCACAAACTGCGTCCCGTGGATCAGTTACGCCACCTGCTGGTGAGCAGTGCAGGAGGAGAGAGCGAGGAGATCGAGAGGTTCTTTAAGCTGCACAGGGTGAGTGACGTCACGTCCGAGAGATTTTCTTCCGTTTATGTATTTGTCAATCATTGTTATTAATTTCCCTCCACAGGAGGAGCAGGCGTGTGCGACAGCGCTCATCTTGGCGTGTTCCACTGCAGCGTGTGATAGAGAATTGTCCGTATGGGCTACAAGAGCGTTCTTCAGGTCATTCTTCAAAATGCATTCACTTGACGCATTTACCGTTAATTCAACATACACTAGCATGAAGGGCAGAACATTTGCGATCTGTCTGCTCGGAGTCGTTACACTGACGCACACACCACAAACACACGCAACAGCGAACAGAAAGGAGCTCTTGATGCTATTTATTGTGCAAAACAAGCCCAGATGGCATTTGTGACAGAAATAAAGTATTTGTCAGCCTAAGTAAGGCTAATGCTAATAACCACAGATGCACATCAAGTCTTGACTATCACCAAAATGCACAATGAGAAGTTTTTGTATTCAAGCGCTTTTCATGTGGAGTTCAAAATGGCGCTTGACACCCTGACGTGAATCATGAAAGCAGCTATATGATTGCACTGTCTATATATATGGTTTATATATATATTTTCTCCCAATTTGGAATGCCGAATTCCCACTATTTAGTAGGTCCTCGTGGTGGCGCGGTTACTTGCCTCAATCTGGGTGGCGGAGGACAAGACTCAGTCGCCTCCGCTTCTGAGACCGTCAATCCGCGCATTCTATCACGTGACTCGTTGTGCATGACGCTGCGGAGACTCACAGCATGTGGATGCTCATGCTACTCTCCACGATCCACACACAACTCACCACACACCCCATTGAGAGTGAGAACCACTAATCACCACCACGAGGAGGTTACCCCATGTGACTCTACCCTCCCTAGCAACCGGCCAATTTGGTTGCTTATGCCTCCTACACATTACATGACTTTCAAAGACGTCGGACCGCGGTACCGTTCATATTACACAACTGTCTGTCCTGTTATGGATGTCGTAGCATTTTCAAATTGCACGAGGAATCAGCGACGGGTGAACACGTTACAAAACATCACTATTGACGAATCCCCGACGGTGCTGCCTGGACTCCAAAAACAAATGCATGATCATATGTTATGCATTTCAGAATATGGTTACAATATGAAAAAGTACCTCCTACTGAAAAATCGATATATTTGCTAACCTGACTGTCCAAGAGAATTGGCCATTTCCCTCCAACTCTTCTCTTTCTCCACCCGGTTGTGCTACAGTTCAGAGGAAACATCAAATAGGCGCTGTGTTTGTGTGTGTATATAATATATATATATGATGTGTGTGTATATATATGCTGTAATATTTTTCAGATTTCATAATTTTTCATATATATATATAGATATATATATATATATATATAGATATATATTAGATATGTTTGTACATTTTCCCTCTAAAATAGTCAATTTTGCATTCATTTTACTACAATTTGGAAAACGTGCCACCATTTAATACATTTATTGCTGTTAAACATTTTTTAATTATCTCAAAACTTAACAGGTGAGTTTCGCATTTTTTCCTGCTAGACCAAACGCAACTGAAAAAACAACGTTTTTGCATTAAAACTCCCGCTGTCTGACATTGATTGTGCAAACAGATAGTCACACCAAAACACACTGCTTTGGTGGAGCCAATGTTTCTCTGTTGGGCTGATCAAACAATGTTTACGCTTAAAAGCTCAAGTCGTATACATAGTGTAATGGTGCGTTCACATGCAATGCGTGCCAGGCGGCTCGAATGAAGCGAATGTCGCCACTTTAACATGCAAAATCGCTTCATTCGCATGACAAGAGCCCCACGTAGTTACAATATTTAAATTTTACGGGAAAATGGACTGATTAATGACTTAAAGTTGACTGTGCATATTTAGCTGGGATACGAGAATATAACCAATGGTTTTGAGATTTCAAACTGCTGCACCTAAAACCCTTGTACATAATAAATACATTTAAAAGAAAATTAATTTGTGTGTTTTCTGAAGGTATGGTGGAGAGGCACAGATGCGTTTCCCGTCTGCCGTTTCTGCCCCCAGTAATGTCGGGCCTCTCTTCAGCTCTCCAGTACCAGGTGAGGAACATTTTAACAACACAGAAATCTAACATGATGTTGGTTCAACATTTTAACCATTAACCGTGTCGATTACTCACTATGACATGATTGATCATTTGTGTTCTGTTGACTAACGTCTAACATGTCACCTACTGTGATTCTAGGATCACCAGTGCCCGTCGGTAGCCCCCTACCACACCCCAGTTTCCTTGCGACACCTGCCCCAGGTATAAAGCCACCCCACCTTACTAATGTGCGTTTACCAATATAGTTGCTAAACAGGGCTGTGGGGTGAATCAATCGCATTTGAATTATCCTGATATCTGCTCTTAAAGGGACAGTTCACCCAAAAATGAAAACGATCTCATTTATTCACCTCATGCCATCCCAGATGTGTATAACTTTCTTTCCTCTGCAGAACACAAATTAAGATTTTTAGGAGAATATTTCAGCTGTGTAAGTTCATACAGTATAAGTGAATGGTGGCCAGAACTTTGAAGCTCCAAAAAGCACATAAGGGCAGCATAAAAGCAACCCATAAAACTCCAGTGGTTTAATCAATGTCTTCAGAAGCGGTCTAATGTGTTTTGGGGTGAGAACAGACCATAAGTTAACTCCTTTTTGGAGAGAATTCCTTTAATATTTAAGCAAAATGGAAAACGTAACATATATATATATATATATGTATATACCGGAATTGAATCAAATTGGTAAATCTGTTTCGATACCGAGCCCTATTGCGGAAGTCATTAATGCTAATGTGGTCTTTTCACATGGTTTAAAATCAAAGTTTATTAGTTTAAACATGGAGTGTGTGCCTTTGTCTATACCTCATGCCTGAAATCATAGATTGTAAAAAAAGATGGACGACGCCCCATCGCTCTTTTCCATTGGTGAGAACTGAAGCCGCCAGTGTCCCGATATGGCGCTGACATCTTGGGACTTGAGTCTGCGCAGTTGCGATTTCGGGACCAGACCTGCGCAGTAGTGAGCAGGAAGTAAAGCCGCGAAATCAAGGCCCTGCCCTCACTCTCGCCGAATCAATCGCAAGCACACGCCCCTGCACTTTTGACTTATGACGGTGTGAAATAATTAATTATAGAAATTTAGATATTAAATTTAACGCTCCAATCTCCTCAGTCCTCCGAAGATCCCGAAAAAAAGTCAGTTGGTGCTTCAGTGACTACTTCGCTCAGAGAACCTGTCAATCACAGTTGTCAATCATGATGTCACAGCAGCGTTTTTATAGCATCAAATAACTAAAAACAAACTTATTTTGAAAACAAACACTTGAAATGACATCAACGTGATAGAAACGACAGTAAATGACAGAAACTATCTTTGGAATAAAGATATGTGAAGTGTAATTTAATTGTTTAGTTGGTCTCACGTCCCGTTGAATAACATGGGGAGGCGGGGTTTATGACCTATACTAGGACCAGCCACCGGGGGGCGATCGAGACGTTTTGGCTTCACTTTTGAGGGCTTGTGCGGCACACTTGCCTGAAATACCTTGTCTGGTCTTTTGTTTTACGTTTGTATTTATAACATCCATCATCAAAATAAATTTCTCTGCCTCTGGAACGTTTCTGTCTACATAACCAAGGTTGCATGGATTGTTATTTACTGCAGGAATATTTCGTTTGTTTTCATGCATCAGGTGTGTTCCCGCCAACCGTGTCGACCCCTTACGTTCCCGCTACGCCCATGTATCCGAGCGGTGCCCCCATTACAACCATGACCGCTGGACCAGAGGTCAGCTTCTCTGGAAAACACAACGGCATCAGTATTTACTTCACGCGCATACTGGGGTCAGTCAAATACAAGCTGTTAATACATGATGAATGTACATAATAATTGGTTGAAGGTTCTTTTAGATTAAGAATGCTGTACTGCTTTAAAACAGGAACATTTGGGATGGGAGTCTAGCGATGGAGATGACCATAAACAACGGAAGTCAAGCTGTGACTATTGTGAGTTGTTATACTTCTGCACTGCTTGTGATGCTTAGTTACAGGAATGCCGTTTAACCTTTTAGTCTCTGGTGCGTTTTTGGGCTGCCACCAGCAGTTTTTCACACTCAAATTTAAAAGCTCACCATTTATGCATACTGTGGACTAATAGCCACAAATTGGTCTAATTTGATTCTGAACCCACCCCCAATTATAAAAGACTCCAATTATTTATAAATAATATTGTTTGTTTACAATCTTATAGTGAATAAAGTTATTATTATTATTTTTTTGTCCTGATATTTGTAAGCATGTCATTCTTATTTTCGTGCACTAGATGGCAGCAAATACTTCGTTCATCACCCCATGTTAGCCCTCGCAGATGTGCTTGTCCATAGATATTCAGTCTATTTTTCAGTTCATGCACCACCCCCATTTTTTCATTGAATATCTCGGCCTCCAAGTGGACTAGAAGCTCAATCTATTTGGCATTTGAAAGCTGAGATCCTCCCCTTTGCGACGATGTACATGCAACATTTTATCATTGACAGTCAATAATCTAGTTTTTAGCTACTTGAGGCTTACAGCAGTTACTCACGCAAGTTGCTCACGCAAGTTTGACCGCTGGATTATAAATTTGTGTTTAAACTCACGTTCGCGCGAGTAACGCGAACCCGTGAGAATTCCCCCTTCTCTTCGGAAAAGGACAGGAGGCGGGGCTTCTACGACTTGGTTCATAGTAAAGTACAACCAATAGCTGGAATCAAGTAGTCGCGCATATTTTCAGGACTTACCAGGTTGTCCAACTTCCTCGCTGACTTTCCTGCAAGCGATGTCTTTCTGTCGTCCAGTCTCTGTACATGTATGACATTGTGTCATATAATTCTGGGTGTCCACACACCGCTACAACAGTGTTTTCATAAATGTTTACAGATTTCTTCTGCTGCTACGTCAGTACATCAGTGACAATCTCAATGCTAATAGTCTTTCCTGACAACGCATCATGCTAATTCCTTGTCATGCGAATAACGCGATTTTGCATGTTCATTAGTGCCGCCTGGCACCTATTCGCATCTTTTCATTGACTTTGTATGTAACCGTGCTGTGCGAAACACTCGATTCGCGTTGTACGTGAACGCACCATTACAGTATGTATACGACTTTTACTGTGATATAGCGCCCCCTTTTGGACCCGCTGGCGGTCTGTGGAGTTGAAGAGGTTTTAAACTAACTCTGTATCCATTATTGATCTTTTTTATTTTTAGTTGGAGAGCACAGCCAGTTCGTCTGATCTGGAAAGCGTTCTAATGGAGCTTCAGGGCCTGAAGGAATTTCTGGATAAAAACTCACAGTTCAGTCCAACTTCGCTGGGTGTGGTCAAGTACGTGAACTCTGTTATTTCTGTAGCCGATTTCTGGTTCTCATTTGTCATTGCATGCATGCTTGATGTTTTAACACCGCTTGACATCCTCAGTTTCAGCTCACCAGCTAACCTACAGCAAAGACTTCTGGGATTTATGCGTCCAGATGGAGCAAGCTCTCAAGTCCAGCAAGAGCTGCAGAGGAAATATCACAGTAAGTTTAGTATGCTGGCTGATCTTCACCAATGTGTGCGGTGTAACTAGCTGAAATTACTAACTATATACATTTCTATGTAAACGTCCATCCATCCATCTTCAACCGCTTAGCCAACGTCGGGTCACGTGGGCAGCAACTCCAGCAGGGGCCCCAAACTTCCCTATCCCGAGCCACATTAACCAGCTCTGACTGGGGGACCCCGAGGCGTTCCCAGGCCAGTGTGGATATGTAATCTCTCCACCTAATCCTGGGTCTTCCCCGAGGCCATCCTCCCAGCTGGACGTGCCTGAAACACCTCCCTAGTGAGGTGCCAGGGGGCATCCTTACCAGATGCCCAAACCACCTCAACTGGCTCCTTTCAACGCAAAGGATTAGCGTCTCTACTCCGAGCTCCTCACGGATGACTGAGCTCCTCACCCTATCTCTAAGGGAGAAGTCTGCCACCCTTCAGAGGAAGCCCATTTCGGCCACTTGTACTCGTGACCTAGTTCTTTCAGTCATGACCCAGCCTTCATGACCATAGGTGAGGGTAGGAATGAAAATTGACCGGTAGATTGAGAGCTTTGTCTTCCGGCTCGGCTCTCTTTTCGTGACAACGGTGCGATAGAGCAAGTGCAATACCGCCCCCGCTGCCCCGATTCTTCGGCCAACCTCCCGCTCCATTGTCCCCTCACTCGTGAACAAGTCCCCGAGGTACTTGAACTCCTTCACTTGGGGCAATACCTCCTTCCCTACCCGGAGTACGCACTCCATCGGTTTCCTGCTCTATGTAAACGATGTAAGATTAAAAGACATTTTAATTTTGTTAATTGCTCCGTAGATCAAGTAGATAACAATTGTTTTTTAAAGTGCATCTCAACTATAGTATTAAGTCCGATTTATACTTTATATGCGTTGAACCTACGCCATAGCCTGACATGCACCTCTTTAAAATGCAACCACGTGTGGCGCCGATGCAGACCATAACAGCTTTGTGAAGCTCTGGATCAAGTTTTATTTGGGCTCGTTTTAATCTGGAGCATCCGCTGATTTTGAATTCTGTTTGTTTTCATGAAGTTACAAGACAAAAGCCAAATCTGGGGTTTTTCTCTGGGCTTTTAGTTGATAATATACATTTGGTATGTGAGTAAAACAATATTTGTTGTATGCCAGAATATTTATTTATTATTATTTAAGCGACTTATAAGCAAGCATCACTGATTTTTTTTTTCTCTCTGCATAGCAGACAACATGTATAATAAATAATATGTACCTTAGTCTTAACATGCACATGGCATGCATACATTAATTAACTATTTTAATGCTGCAATAACTTAATAAATACTCTATATTAAGTAGCTTATTGACAAACTACACCGTCAGATGTTCACCTGTCTCATGTTTGTCCCTCAGCGGAGGCTCAGGTGTATGAGAAATCGTCTCTTCAGGGAATACAGCAGCTGATCCATCGCTCCTGTCAGACACTGGCACTCTGGAAACTTCTTTGTGATCATCAGTTCAGCCTCATTGTCTCGGAGATGCCCAAGGTGAGCTTTGCTTAATGCTGAATGCCTATAGTGATCAAAAGCAACGTGACGGCAACGTTGCCCATTTTTATAGCCCAAAATGGGCCTACAAAGCAAAGAAACGTTGCTTTTAGAATTAACTGGCCTAAAACTCATTCAAATGGACATTTGTCCAATTTTCCTCACTGTCTGATTTTCATTTTCAGGAGTTCCAGGACCAGATAAAGGCCGTGAGTTTTAAGGATGTGGTAGTGTCCGGACGTGAGCTCACCGGCGCTCTCATCACCGCTCTCATTAACGTTTACATCAGAGACAGCGCTTCTGTAGACACGGTCAGCGGTCACCTGAGAGACATCTGCCCTTTACTGTACAGCAGTGATGATGGCATCTGCTCAAAGGTATCGCTGGATTGTGCTCTGTTCTGAATCGCCAATATTAGAAGCACAGGGCTTGACATTAACTTTTTGAGGCACTTGTCCTTCGGACAAGTACATTTATGTTTCACTTGTCCTTGCACAAAAGTCACTTGCCCGGGTAAAGATTTATAATTTCATTTATTTTTTTTGTGTTTTGCTAATGCAGAATTCGAACAAACCATTGAAAGCATTTAAAACATTTACACAATTTCTGTTATGTACTGTTTTGCAGCTTCGTCCCAAGGTCCTTTGGTAACATACAGACCGTGCAGTTACTTGAAAGAGGAATTATTTACTGCGTCATCTCAGTTACAGTTCAGTACATTATCAGGGCTTGGAAATACTGTGACTTGCTAAAGTAGGCAAATGGCTAATAGTAATATTTAACTATGTACATTGTACAACCAATACAAATGCTGTTAAAGGATTAGTTCACCTCAAAATGAAAATTTTATGATAATTTACTCACCCCAATGCCATCCAAGATGTTCATGTCTTTCTTTCTTCAGTGGAAAAGAAATTAAGTTTTTGAGGAAAACATTTCAGGATTTTTCTCCACACAGTGGACTTCAAGCGCAACCATTGCTCAGCAATTGAAATAAAGTTGAAATGAAATCTAAATAATAGATTATTTTAAATTAGAAACAATGCCTAGGCAATTAACTGATACCATATGCCTAAATAAATATGATTAAGTTTAACAACACTTTGAAGTCCAAATCGATGCAGTTTAAAAGGGCTTTGAAGTGCTTCAAAGGGCTGTGCACGTTCCCAGCTGAGGAATTGGGTCTTTATCTAGCTGAAACGATCGTTCATTTTCTAAAAAAAAAAATATTTATTCTTTTTATAACCACAATTGTTGGTCTTGTGCTGGTCTGCGACGTTGGAAACGCCACGAAATATTATTTTTTTATTAATAATTATAAAATAAAACAAAGATGTCGGACGATTTTGAAGTTGGAGGAGAAAATTAGATGGAATTTTCATTTTGAGGTGAACTAATGCTTTAATGCTTTTAATGCTTGCTTACAGTAGCTACACAGCTGCCGACGCTAAGTTAGCTAGCTAACGTCACTTGTCAGCCAGGTTGGGTTACGCTCGACAGCCGCCACAGAACATTACTCCGTCTTCATAAATAACACAGTCGAATTCATCTTTCCATTTGGTTAAAAAATTTCGTTCCGCTTTTAATTCCTATGTTGTTGGTTTAAGGTGACTTCTTGTTTTTGGAGCTTTTCTGTTTATAACCTGAAAAAATAACGAGGCATTTTAATGTTTTCTAAATCGGTGTTTGCTGGAAATATACCTCCATCTCCGATGTAAAGCGGATGCTCTTTAGAGAGAAATTCATATGGATTGCATAATCAGACGGTAACGTTAGGGCTATTTTCTTTAGATTCGAATTGGTTCTTTAAAAGTGGACATTTCAAGCTTTAGCCTAACGTTACATAGACTATATTTTGTTTCAGTTCAGTTTCAGTTCACGGAGACCATGAAAGCCCGCCTGATTGTTTTATTTTATTTTGCAAAAGCACGTTTTCTTGTTATTGTGAGTTTACACAAATAAAAGTAGTTGCAAATTATGTATTATTATTTTCAGTATGACCAGAAATGATAGAGTATTTAAGTTGTTTCCACTGTTGATAGGAAAACCCAAGTGTTCAGCCACGCCTCTGTTCCATGCAGTGCGCTCCACACTCACGACAAACCCTTGGATATAGGCCAGAATCTTGTGTTTATTAAAAAATGTGTTAGTTTCAAATCGATTAAATTAAATCTGTAAAATAGGCGTAATGAGTGGCACATAACGTGAAGTAACATGGCATTTTATTTTGTTTGAAATTTAACTTGTCCGGTCGGACAACTAATTTTCTCTTCTACTTGTCCTACAAAAAATCCACTTGTCCCGGACAAGCGGACAAGCCTTAATGTCGAGCCCTGGAAGCAGATATCTTTTTGTTGTTGTCTATTATATTTGACCCTGGCTTTCGCCATGGAAGCTGGTAGGGGGTTAAAAACAAACGTCATTATAATGTTTTGACTTCTAATATTCTAGTTTGAAAGGTAGGAAAACAGTATAGCTTTATAATGCATGCCATTTGATTTGTTATTGCCGATAACATGCAAATAGTTATGGTAAAACGCTGTAATGCATTCTGCATTCTCACTTCTGACAGGCCAATGAACTTCTCCAGAGCTCCAGACAGATCCAGAATAAACTTGAGAAGGAGAGAACGCTGAAGGAATCCCTCCGTCTGTACCAGCAGATCAGCCACCATACAGATCTGCCGCTGGTGTGCTCGCAGTACAGGCAGGGTGAGTGTCCGTCCACTTTACATCCCTGGAGAAACGGCTGCTTTGAGTTATTATAACTGATCGGAGATCTTGTGTCCCTGTTCAGTGCGTTTCTATGAGGGAGTGGTTGAGCTGTGTCTCACAGCTGCAGATAAAAAAGACCCTCAGAAACTGGGACCGCACTTCTACAGAAACGGAGAGCCGGACGATGACGTCACGGGCCTGCAGGCATTCCAGGAAAGGTAGAGCAGAAACATACATTTGTGCTAAGATAGTGGTGCATTTGTTTCAGTAGAGGTTGCAGCAGTTGGAGCTGTGGCCTAACGGTTAGCACATATGCTCCAGAATCATCGAGCCTCATGTGGGAGTTCCAGGTTCAAATCTTGCCAGATTTTTCCAATCCCAGCTCCCGCTCTCTTTCCCATTATTGATTGTAATCACTCTGCTTTCGCCATCAATGAAATGGCAAAAAACACGACCATGTTAGTCCATCTCCAGGGCTCCTACGGTCATGTAAAACCTGGAAATATCAGGGAATTTTATAAAATGGAAAATCATGGAAGTTTTGATAGTGAAAATATATATATTTTTTCTCTATAATTTGCTCTAAAACGTTTCTTTATCTAGAAATGGCCCTTTTTAAGTACTCTCAAAATCTCTAGAAATCTCTATTTTCCATGTTCGGTAATCATGAACGACTGAAAACATCATGGAAATTCACATTGCAGGAACCCTGCGTCTCCGGTACGACTATTTACTTTTTAATTTGCGCTCTTTTCAAATGTGACCATTTCTATTTTAACCCTTGTGCACTGTTCTTTTTAGACTCACACCTGCATTATTCGCGGTCAAATTTGACCGAAAACAATAAACGTGTATTTTTTGACACAAAATTTACGCTATTGTAAGTAAAAACAATTACGTTTTGAATTTTGGGGGGATTTTATGCCATTCTATAATGACTCGATTACAACATTAATATGCTAATTTATGCTAATTTCACTTCAGTAAAAATCTACATTTCTATAAATAAGAAAATATGAGAATGTGTCATGTGTTGGGGTAGATTGCTGCCATCTGGTGCAAAAAAAAGAACATGTCATGACAATAATAGCCAGTAGATGGCTCCAATGATCCACTAATTCTTTCCTGTTTGTAACCATAGACTGTAAAAAAAAAATGGACGACGCCCCTTCGCTCTTTTCCATTGGTGAGAACTGAAGCCGCCAGTGTCCCGATATGGCGCTGACATCTTGGGACTTGAGTCTGCGCAGTTGCGATTTCGGGACCAGACCTGCGCAGTAGTGAGCAGGAAGTAAAACCGCGAAATCAAGGCCCCGCCCTCACTCTCGCTGAATCAATCGCAAGCACACGCCCTTGCACTTTTGACTTATGACGGTGTGAAATAATTAATTATAGAAATGCAGATATTAAATTTAAAGCTCCAATCTCCTCAGTCCTCCGAAGATCCCGAAAAAAAGTCTGTTGGTGCTTCGGTGACTACTTCGCTCAGAGAACCTGTCAATCACAGCTGTCAATCATGATGTCATAGCAGCGTTTTTATAGCATCAAATAACTAAAAATAAACTTATTTTGAAAACAAACACTTGAAATGACATCAACGTGACAGAAACGACAGTAAATGACAGAAACTATCTTTTGGAAAAAAGATATGTGAAGTGTAATTTAATTGTTTAGTTGGTCTCACGTCCCGTTGAATAACATGGGGAGGCGGGGCTTATGACCTATACTAGGACCAGTCACTGGGGGGGGCGATCGAGACGTTTTGGCTTCACTTTTGAGGGCTTGTGCGGCACACTTGGTTGTAACAAGTGTGTGTGTTCTGCATAATGAACGTGTTCTAGTCTCACCCTTTTCATTTTGTGTGTGTGTGTGTGTGTGTGTGTGTGTGTGTGTGTGTGTGTGTGTGTGTGTGTGTGTGTGTGTGTGTGTGTGTGTGTGTGTGTGTGTGTGTGTGTGTGTGTGTGTGTGTGTGTGTGTGTGTGTGTTCGTTCTGCATAATGAATGGGGGGGGGGTCACAAAGCCTAAACTCATCAAATCCAGTCCACAGGAATAGCCAACAAAATTGATTTTGAACAGTGCACAAGTGTTAATGATAATAGGGACTTTGATGACGTTGAGAAGGGCTTAAAATGTAAACTTAAATTGCAGGGTTCCCACGACCATGGAAAACCTGGAAATATAAGAGAATTTAAAAACTGAGATTTGAAGGCCTGTAACCGTTATGAAAATGTCTGTAGTGGATGTAAATATTTCATTGGCTAGAAATTGCTCTTTGTGAGTATTTAACTTTTTAGTGTAATCTGTATTTAATGTTTCCAGTAGTCTTGAACAGGTGTAACCGTCATGGAAAGCCTTTGCTCAAAGTGTGGGTGTCCTGAAGTCATTTGTGATGATTTGTGTGTGCTTGTGTCCAGACTGTGTTGTTATAAATGCATCACAGACACCATGCAGGAGCTGGTGAACCAAAGCAAAGCGGCCCCTCAGTCCCCCAGTGTCCCCAAACAACCCGGGCCCCCTGTCATGACTTCTGACCCCAACATGTTGAGCAACGAGGACGCTGCAGCCCATGTGAGTCACGCATCTGCTCCGTTTCTTCGTGTCATTCAAAGTTTGATACGTATATAACAATTCTATTATTTCTATTGATGCCTTTGTCCACAGTTTGAGCAGCTGCTGGGTCTCGCTCAGAGATCTCAAGACGAGCTCTTCCACATCGCGCTGTATAACTGGCTCATTCAGGCCGATCTCACTGACAAACTGCTGGAGGTACGAAGGATCTGATGCAGAAAAACTTTTGAAATGTGGCGTTCATTCTCTTTGCTGGTGAGTTTAAGGACTCTTCCTATCTTTCAGGTGAGTTCTCCGTATCTGGAAGATCATTTGATGCACATGATCAAGCAGGATCAGAGTAAAGTGCGCAACATGGATCTGCTCTGGCGATACTACGAGAAGAACCGAAGCTTTGGCAAAGCGGCGCACGTGCTGGCGCGTCTCGCGGATATGCACAGGTATCTGCACCGGCAATGTTATCACTTATCATAGATGACAAGATCATCTTTCATTTATATTAAGATGCATTCTGTTTATAGAGCGCAACAGTTTGGTTCTGGGAGTAAAAAAACCCCTTTCATTGTCTCCATTGGCGATTGGTATATTAATGACGACTTCTAAACCATTAAAGACTTACTGTGAGCTCCGAGGTTGGCATCGATGGCATATGTGTCTGTTGTCGCCATGCTGTTTGTTTGCCACGGATGCATTGAATGTGCAAAGATGTGAAGAAGGGCGATGTGGGGCCTGGTTAGCTCAGAGTATTGACGCTGACAATCACCCCTGGAGTCACTCCAAGTCTCCTAAGCAACCAAATTGGCCCAGTTGCTAGGGAGGGTAGAGTCACATGGGGTAACCCCCTCGTGGTCGTGATTAGTGGTTCTCTCAATGGGGCGTGTGGTGAGTTGTGTGTGGATCGTGGAGAGTAGCATGAGCCTCCACATGCTGTGAGTAACCGCGCCACCACGAGGACCTACTAAGTAGTGGGAATTGGGCATTCCAACATTGGGAAGAAAAGGGGATCACAAGTGGTTCACTTCCACGATTTGTTCGATTGCGTTCATATCAGTAGCAAACCGTAGTGGAGTTACATGAACCATACCCGAGACCACCTCTTCAAGCAGACTTGGGAAAACAGCGTTCACATCATCCAAACGAACCGAACTTTGATGCCATTCAAACCCGGGTGTGCACCAAAAGTGTAAAAGCACCCTCAATAGCAGTTTAAAAAAAAAAAAGTGTACTTTTTGAAAATTAAGTATAGTCCTGAAAATAAGTTGCCCATGTTTGTGTGTGTGTGTGTGTGTGTGTGTAGTACAGAGATCTCTCTGAAGCAGCGTTTGGAGTACATCTCCAGAGCTATCCTCTCTGCCAAGAGTTCATCCTGCATGTCTTCACTGGGAGCCGATGGAGAGTTTCTACATGAACTGGAGGAAAAAATGGAGGTATTTGCACACTAACACCTACTGTGGCTGAATTACCAGCCGTCATTTGTCATTGACCACCTTTACATGCACCTGAAACGGTTTTTATTTCAGGGTTATTAGAAGCCGCGTTCTGAAACGTCAGGTAAATGCATAGGCTGTACACAAAATTCCCGTTTCGGTTCGTACCTCTGTTTTGGGGTCACGGTTCGGGACAGTCTCGGTAGAGCAGGGAAAATAATGTTTACATTATTTATTTTGAAAACGTATACTCTTATATGAACATTGTATATAAACAATAGATAATAATAAAAGTAAAAAAGTGCTATTTTAATAGTTGTAACCCAATTAAGACATCAGCAGTGCAGATTTCTGTGTCTTTGCCTTTCAGCTCACCACTTGTACTTATCACTCAATTATAAGCGTTCGTTATCGCTTACAGCGAGAGGCTGCATGAACGCCCTGGCGAGACTAACTTACACAGGCTGTTTATGCTTTGCTCCCGTAAGCTCAAGAGACACACGGGGATAATGTTTCTGGAAATGATCATCATGTTAGATGTGCTTGCTGAGCAGGGCTGCGATAAGAGTTGAGCAGGGGGGAAAGGCAGAAAGGCTGTTCCATATTGTATGCGTCTAAGCGCATTCTGCGGGAAACAAGGATATAAACGCGAAGACAGCGTGCGAAAGTGAAAGCTGCTGGGGTAGCACGCACTTTGATGAACTGTCCACATAAACTTCACATGCATTTATCTGAGAGCGCCGCTCGCTCAGTTCACTCTGCGGCACTTGACTCGCTCGGCGCCACTTCGCTCACTCAGTGGCGCAAGCTCATTCTGCTCAGCGGGCTCACGCAGTCCGCTCAGTGCCGCTTGACTCGCTCAGCGCCGCTCGACTCGCTCAGTCCGCTCAGCGCCGCTCGACTCGCTCAGTCCGCTCAGCGCCGCTCGACTCGCTCAGCGCCGCTCGTCCCACTTGCTCAGACCGCTCGGCACCACTTCACGTGCTCAGCTGCGCAAGCTCATTCTGCTCAGCGGGCTCACTCAGTCCGCTCAGCACCACTCGACTCGCTCAGCGCCGCTCACGCCCCTTCCTCAGACCGCTCGGCACCGCTTCGCTCGCTCAGCGGCGCATGCTCATTCTGCTCAGCACCGCTTGACTTTCTCAGCAGGCTCATTCAGTCTGCTCAGTCCGCTCAGCACCACTCGCTCAGCGCCGCTCGGTCCGCTCGGCGGCGCTTGACTCGGTCCGCTCAGCGCCGCTTGCTCAGCCCAGAATTCTGCGCGAACATGGTAGGGTAGCAAAAGGTGAGCTAGTAGACTACACTTCTATTCAATAATAAAATAGATAGCCGTGTTTCCCACAGGATTTTGTGAGACCATATGGGGTGGACCTCCGACACTAGGGTGGTTCGGGGGCATGCTCCCCCTATGAAAATTGTGTACATTTTAAAGATCAATACTTCCATCTGGTGCACTTTGAGAGTAAACCATTTTTGTGCTCTTAAAGCTGCAATAGGCAACTTTGAAATAATTTTAATTTTGAGAAACAGCGCCCCCAATTCTTCCCCATGTTCATGATGCTCGTCACCCCCAGCCAGGGTTTAAAAGCGATTGGTAAAAATTAGCTGGATTGACGCTACCCGACCCTCAATTTTCACTCAGAGCTGGAGTCTGTGGTGCTAACTAATCTCTCACAGGGCCTCATTTAGCTTAGACACCATGTTGATATAGGAAACAATTTAATGAAACACATTTTATAGACATATGGTGATGACATGTGCTCCAATGCATATATCTGTGAGTGCGTGAGTTTACAGCAGCATTTATGAGTTGGTAACTTATAAACACTATAACGCTTTCGGTTTGTTGCTGTGGGTCATGTAGGTGGTGCGCATTCAGGTGCAGATCCAGGAGACGCTGCGCAGACAGTATTCCCATCATCCCTCAGTGCAGGGCGCCATTACACAACTGGACTCTGAGCTCATGGACATCACTAAGGTGCGTTTTTGTATCTGAATGTTTTAACAGCTTTCAAGTGTTTACCATCTTTTTATTAAAATGCAATATGTTGTTTAGCTGTACGGCGAGTTTGCGGATCATTTCCGGTTGTCTGAGTGCAAGCTGGCGATTATTCACTGTGCGGGACATTCAGACACTATTCTGGTGCACTCGCTGTGGCAGGAGATCATTGAGAAAGGTGAAATCTCTGCTGTGAAAGCCTTCCTCTTCATACGCTGTGTCTCTCCATGTCTGATTAGTTCTTGTGTTTCAGAGTTGAATGACAGTGTTGCGATGAGTCCAGCCGATCGTATGAGAGCTCTGAGTCTAAAGCTCGTGTCGCTGGGGAAAGTATATGCCGGAACACCACGATACTTTCCATTAGGTACGCCCGGTTTCATTCTCTGATGTCAACAGTTTTTTTTGTTTACTCATAATGGTGTAATTGTTTCCCTGGTGTCCATGTGGCCTGCCTTGACATGTCTGTGTGTTACCTAGTTCAATCAAGTGATTTGACGACTACTTGGATATTTATAAAATAAAAAATCCTCCCCGGTTTGGAAAGATCCATTCCCAATGCGCTCGAAGTCCTCGTGGTGGTGTAGTGACTCGCCTCAATCCTGGTGGCGGAGGACGTATCTCAGTTGCCTCCGCGTTTGAGACCGTCAATCCGCGCATCTCATCAGGTGACTTGTTGAGCGCGTTACCGTGGAGACGTAGCGCGTGTGGAGGCTTCACGCTATTCTCTGCGGCATCCACGCACAACTCCCACACGCCCCACCGAGAGCGAGTACCACATTATAGCGACCACGAGGAGGTTACCCCATGTGACTCTACCCTCCCTAGCAACCGGGCCAATTTGGTTGCTTAGGAGACCTGGCTGGAGTCACTCATTTGGTCTCGCGACTCCAGGGGTGATAGTCAGCGTCTTTACTCGCTGAGCTACAATGCATTTTGCTTAATCATTTCGGTCATCTCTGTAGTCAATGTTTGAATATCTCAAGGCAAACACGGCCAGTTTGTTTCCTAAAGTGTAACATCATTCAAACAGAATTTTTGTGATAGTGATGTGTAGATAAAACTCTATATTTTGGCGCTTGACGCAGGGCTTGTAGCTTTAACAATGGCAGTCTGTCTAGCTGTTTGAGATGTTTGCCTACTTCCAAAACACTTAAAGGTAAAAACTAGTGTCTGCAGCGTGATATCGAGAGAAGCTAAGGTTGAGTAACGCGAGTGATCCCACGTTGTGCTCTCCTGTCTTTGGAGCACAAATTTTGATAAGCCTGCTGGACTTGTGTGCACTGGAGATAGTGCCTGCAACACTCACGTGAAACTCAGTTGTGCTTGTCAGATTAGAAGCTTATTTATCGCTTATGAAGCGCAGAACACTATATACATATCATGAATTTGCTACATTTCATTGAAACATTCAACTGATAGATACACACGATATAGCAAAATCACTATTGATGTATATCGTCATGTCGCCCAGCCATAATTGAACAGTTTTAACACCTTTTTGATTTTTTTTTCAAAGCTTCAATCATAGACACGGTTCAACTTATTATTTCCTCAGATTTCCTGGTGAAGTTTCTTGAACAGGAAGTCTGCCGGTTAAACTGGGACGTGGGCTTTGTCACCTTCACCATGCAGGAAATAGGAGTTCAGCTTCCTCGACTGCTGGAGGTGTACGACCAGCTCTTCAAGACCCGGGTACGAGAACGGAGCATGTAGTGTTCACTTTTTAACTAGAGTAATCTTTAACTTGTCTGTTCGGATAGTTGATGAGCGTGAATATAATAAAGCATTTTAATACTTGTGCAAATGTTGTGAGACATTTTCTTTTATCTGTACAATTTATTAAGAGTTTAAAACAGTGTTAAATTGAATATATTTATTTAATAAAACAATTCTAGTCCACACGATAGATAAGCTTTGGTTTTCTGTGTTTAGGATCCGTGTTGGCAACGCTTGAAGAAACCTCTGCACCTGGTGGAGTGCATCCATGTTCTCCTGTCTGGATATGTGGATGATCCCAGCCGCGTGCCCACCTACGACCGGTAAGAGAATCGTGGACATTTTCGTCCATCACTTTTAAGACTTGGGTACTGAAGCAAAGCAGAAGTGCAAAAGTGTATTTATTTACCAAGGTATTATTTAGTATTAATCTGTTTGACATGCTCCGATCTATTATCCTATGATTCGGTGCCACTTCCTGTTGCCAGGGACTGATTACCGACCGGGCCAATGGGGCCAGTGCCCAGGGGCCCTTGACTACAAGGGGGCCCTTGACTGCCCGCGGCATGAACACCCCCCTGCTCAATAACTTTTGGGAGGAGGGGGGCCCTTATAGATAATTTGCCCCAGTCATAATCCGTCCCTGCCTGCTGCTTCCATTTAGTACAAATTTCCCTTGTCGATCACTCGGTTTTATAAGAGGTAGTGAGTGGTGCCATTATTTTAAGAAAATGAAATGTTATTTAGAAAGTTAGAAGAGTTCAATCAGGCAATTACACTCTCTGCCTCTCTCTCTCTGCAGACGGAGATTCACTAACGCATGTCTGGATAATATCTGTGGTTATCTGGTGGAGCTTCAGTCGTTGAGTCCAAACACTGCTCTACAGGATATCATACGCAACTTTAAATCTCTGCAAGCCAAACTGGAGAAGCTGCATTGATGAACGTAAAAGGTTATTGACTTTAACGTGAATTATTGCACCCATCTCCAGGTTTTAGCAAAGTGTGTGATTTGAAACCCCAGATAGTACGACCTGATGCATCTCGTAGTGCATTTTCAACATGCAACATTACAAGGTCTTAATTGCTCTGTTGCTTTTGTGCCAGTTCACTCAAACAAATAAACAGTTCAGTTGTGTATTCATTAGTTGGCAGACATCTTTGTGGTCCACATTACTACGAATTGCAGATATGAGGGTGCAGAATATATGATTTGCTGAAATAACTTGAATATGCTCCATGTTTGTTGAATCACCGTTGCTGCTTTACAGTCTGTGGAGGCACTTATTGTGAAAAGGTTTAAAAGATTAAGACCTTAGTGTTGATCTAAAAGCATTTTTTCCATTTGCCCAGAATTCCAACATCATGGTCAATTTCCCAATTATTATTATTATTATTATTATTATTATTATTATTATATATTTTTTTTTTTTTACTTGAGATATGTTTGCATGGGTGCATTGGGTTGAAAGGAAATCTGCTCTTGTCCGCTTTGTACAAAATGCAAGAATTATCAATGGACTATTTTATAAAAATATTCCATTTTTAGGAAACATTATTTTTTAAATGCCTCATTTGTGTAATAAAATGTGTATTGCAAATGTTGCAAAAACTTTGGAAATAATAATAAATAATGTTTTGTTTGATGGTACAATTGTCTAAATGTTTTTAAATTACTTTGCAAAGATTTGAAAGAAGCTTTTTAATTGCTGGTTTAAATGAAGGTTGCCATCTTTGGCTTTGCCTTGTCTTTGTTGACTGAAAAATTAAGTTGATTTTACCATGAAAATAACATGATGAGAAGAATTGTGCTTGATGGCAAATGTATAGTTTAAGTGGCATAATGAACATAATTGCTTGAACATAATTACCAAAGCACAGGAGAGACAATCATTTTCATGTTTTGCTTTGGTGGGGGAAAGATACACCCACTTTCACCCATTTTTACAATTCAAAAATAAAAAGGTGGACTTATCTATATGTTGGGAGTATTTACAGGCAAGTTGGAAACATTTGGAGTTATTTAGATGTTTTTATCCTTGATCTTGAAAAAGGTTATTTTTCAGCCCAAGTTCTTATCAGCCTGTTAAGTCTTTTTAACAACGTGAGCAGTTGAGTTTCTTCACCCCGTGCAGGTAGACGTAAGGGACGAAACAGGTGTAAGTTGCTCCTATGAAATTTGTCAACTTGACAGCCAGAATGGACGCTCGGAAGCTGCTGTAGATGCGTAGCACAAGGTGAGTAAACCAGCAGATGAGAAAGATTGTCGCCACCGCCACCACACTTTTGGCAGCCCTCACCTGATTACTTGAGGACTGGTTGGATCGGACTTGTGTCTTCTGCGCTCCTTGTTGGGGATTACCGACATTATTCATGGCATTGGATGTTTTGGCTTGTGTTCCTGAATTAGAGGAATCTGCATCGACAAACGCAGGAGGAGGATTTGCGCCCTTGATTCGCTTTTGGCTCCGGAGCAGCGTTAAGACGATCTGAGCACTTGCATAAGTTATCCCAATGAGTGGAACGACATTAGCCAGTATAAGGTACAGACCATCATAAGTCCTCTTGTCTGTTAGGTTTGGGAAACGTTCTTCGCAAACTTCTAAACTATCATTCCCATCATGCTCTGCAATGAAGAAGTGAGGAACGCTGAACGCAAGGGACACTGTCCAGCTTCCACCAAGCAATGTGCTAACAAGAAGTAAGTTGTCCATCTGCACTGGAGCTCCACCTCGCCTTAAGGAACCCACCAGTTTTTGGTGCCAATACATGCTGATGAACATGGTGGAGAAGATACTGCTGGTCTCCGAGAGATCTGAAGAAAACTGGATCACCCCACAGTAGCTTTTACCCATGAACCAGTTGTTTACAAAGTTTGCCATGGTATCCGGTAGGTCCACTAGACAATTTGTAATGAGATTGGACACGGCCAAGTTAATGAAGAGAATGTCATTGGTTCGTAGCTGAGATCTGGATTTGGGAAGAGAGCATAAACCCAACCAGAAGTTTCCGATTATGCCCGTAAAGCAGAAGAAAGCGCGTACTAAGGATTCAATCCAGTCTTGTACCTCCATCTAAGACCACTGTTCTTCTGTTTCCACCTAAAGGTTTTCCTGACAGCTGGTTTGGGAATGACTCTTTGTTTGCATGTACTAAGACGATGCATGGTGGTGCAATTTATATGGTTTGAACTGATGATGTTAGTATTTCGATATCTGCGCTAGTCATACTCATAGGTCTCCAATCTCCTCCCACTATCTAGTGCACGAATTGCTCAGAGAGGGCGGATCTAAAGCACTAATGCTCAGCCACAAATGCCAACATGAACTTTAGCTCGTCCAAGAGATTGTCCAGATCTATGGTGTCAAATAAAGCTCTTTTTATTTTTCCGAGTGTGTTGGAGAAGGTTTTAAATGCATCCTAATCGTTTTACTGGTATGATGTTTTGATTGTTACACGTTTAGTAACTGCCGCTTTAAAGGTTCTTGGGACATGTCCTAAAGATGGAAAACAAATAACATCATCAAAACTAACAACTTGTGTTCTAGATACTATTCCCAACACTTGTACATCAGATGTGCAAAAATCATACCCTTAGGGGTACAGCATCTTGTCACTGGGACAGGACCCTCGAAGGTACACCCATTGGTACCCTCTTTGCACCTTAAGTTACTAACATGTACCCTTTTATCAATAGATAAGACAAGGTACTAATGTGTACCTTTTAGGGACAGATAAGGTACAGATATTTTCTGACTGACATACATAAGGGTACAGTTGGCATACATTTGAGGGTACCTCCTAAAGGTAAAATTTCTGCACCTGCTTCTGACAGTGAACAAACAACTAAAACATTTACATTTATGCATTTGGCAGACGCTTTTATCCAAAGTGACTTATAGTGCACTTATTACAGGGACAATCCCCCTGGAGCAACCTGGAGTTAAGTGCCTTACTCAAGGACACAATGGTGGTGTCTGTGGGGATCGAACCAGCAACCTACTGATTACCAGGTTACCAGTTATGTTCTTTAGACCACTACACCACCACCACTCCAAAAACAAGTGCTTCCTGTAGTTACTGAACCCCTTTTTCAATATGAACTGCTCTCCTATAACAGTGAATGATTTAAGTTGATCTTGGTGTGTTGAGATGCTCTCTTGAGGTCCGGTATCCTCCTTGATTTTGTCTTCGTTGACGCAGAGATTTATATGCTGATTTGACGGCAAAAATAACATGACAAGAATTGCACACACAGGCAGGTTTATAATTCTTCAGGTGGCATAACGAACATAATTGCAGTGACGTTTGGCAGCAATTAGCAAAGCACAGGAGGACAATCATTTCCCATTTCTGTCTTTTGGTTGTGGGAAGGTACACCCACTATATTTTACAGACTTGCCACAATCTTAGTACATTTCACACATTCAGTATCATTAAATTGTCAATATGTGTATGTTGGAAGTATTTTTTGACCAGTTCTGGTTGCAACACTAATGGTTCCCAACAATGATCATGATAACCCTACTGAAGTGTACCACCAGTTCTTGGCAACATGTGCAGTTTCTTTACCCCGTACAGGTAGACGTATGGGACTAAACAGACGTAAGATGCTCCTATAAAATTGGTCAACTTTACAGCCAAAATGGACTCTCTGAAACTGCTGTAGATACAGAGTACAAGGTGATTAAACCAGCAGAAGATGATGATTGTGGCTACCACCACCACACTTTTGGCCACCCTCACAAGATTACTTGTGGATGGGTTGGATCGGAACTGTGTCTTCTGCGTTGCTCGATGGGTCGTAACCTCATTCACGTCTCCAGATGTATTTATATCTATTAGCCTTTTTGCTTACTAATATATCACTTCCAAACCGTTGTAAGTAATGCATGTGGAACGTCTCCATTAACATTTATTCTATTCTACTCCATTCTAAAGATCATAATGTGTTTTATTTAATAATATTGTCTCTTGACAGGTACGGTAATGATTCTCATACATACAGCAATTGTGTGTTTGTGTGACACACACATTTACAGAGACAGACAAGGACAGACACACACTCACACATACACTTGCACACACCGACAGATACACACAACAGAGATGGATATACACACATACAAACAGATAGACTAACATGCACACAAACAGACAGATACACACACAAACATACACACATACTTGCACACACAGACTCAAACACATACAGACACACACACACACACACACACACCTGTAAAAATTTAAATCCAAGCATCCTTTTTTTAAAAGGCATTTTTGCTTTAGCGTGTTGTTGATATGTTGGTATGTATTTTTGAATATTTTTTCTTTTCTTTTGTGTAAATGAATGTTTTACTGTATATAAATGTTTAATTAAAAGACATTTCTTTTGATGACATTTTTGATTAAAAGAAAATTAAAAATGCTTTTATTTTAATGCTTTAAATTCTGAAATGCTAAGCACTTTAAACTGCACTTGATGCACAAAAGGTATTAAAGTATAAAAAACAATGCACATAAATGCATCTTTTTGAGCTTCTAGTTAGACATTGAAAATTGGGTCATTATTTACTCACCGTGTAAATGTTAAAATAATGACAGAATTTGAATTCTATTGTACGTTAAACATGTTTAACTATTCCTTTAAGACTTCTTTATGTAAAGGATCTCTGCAATGATTTGCACACCTCTTTCCCCGTGAATTACAAACCTTTGTCACGAGACCGGATGACTCTACACGCGCTACGTGTCCACGGTAACGAGCTCACCAAGCCACGTGATAAGATGCACATAGCTACCAGCATGCACATGCGCACTGGGAATTGGGGAGAAAAAGGGGTGAATTAAAAAAAATGTTTCTTATTGTTGCATTGTTACTGTTATTATCTGCAAAACAATTCGTTTGCTTTTGGTTTTCGTTCCTTTTACTGTTTTAGCACCTGTTCTTAATCATTGAGTGTTGTTCATTTGAATTAATGTAAACAAATACAACCTTATTGTAAAGTGTTACAGATAATATTGTGTGGTGTTCTAATGGATGAAAAGTAAAACAAAAAATACAAATAAAAAATACAACGGACATTAAAAAATAAATAAATGCATTTAAAAAAAATCACATAAAATTAATACATTTATGCACCATTAAAACTAACTAAAACAAACCTGAAATTTAAAACTACAACACGAAACTAGTGAAATTAAAAAAATATATAATAACCCCGGTACAAAATCAGTTATTGTGCCAGGAGAGGTTTATTTTGAGGAGACTTTGTTTAGTGGAGACTTTTATTCTGGAGGAGACCTTTATTTTGATGGAGACTTTTATTCTGGAGGAGAGGTTTATTTTGGAGGAGACTTTGTTTAGTGGAGACTTTTATTCTGGAGGAGACCTTTATTTTGATGGAGACTTTTATTCTGGAGGAGAGTTTTATTTTGGAGGAGACTTTTAGTTTGGTGAAGACTTTTGTTTTGCATGTTACTGTTATTTTGGATTCCTTATTTTGATATAGACTTTTATTTTGGAGGATACTTTTATTTTGGTGGAGACTTTTATTTTGATGGAGACTTTTATTCTGGATGAGACGTTTATTTTAGAGGAGACTTTTAGTTTGGTGAAGACTTTTATTTTGCATGAGACTTATTTTGGTGGAGACTTTTATTTTGTAGGAGACTTTCATTTTGGTGAAGACATTTATTTTACAGGAGTCTTTTATTTTGGAGACATTTATTTTGGAGGAGTCTTTTATTTTGGAGACTTTTATTTTGATGGAGACTTTTATTTTGGTGGAGACTTATTTTGATGGAGACTTTCATTTTTGTGTAGACATTTATTTTGTAGGAGACTTTTATTTTGATGGAGACATTTAATTTGGAGGACACTTTTATTTTGGTTAAGTTTATTGTGGAGGACACTTTAATTTTGCAGGATACTTTTATTTTGGGGGAGACTTATTTGGTGGAGATGCTTATTTTTTTATTTTTTATTTTGGTGGAGACTTTTTTTTTGGAGGAGACTTTTATTTTGGAGGATATGTTTATTTTGGAGGAGCCTTTTTTTTTTAGAAGACTTTTATTTTGAAGAATATATTTATTTTGGAGGGGACTTTTATTTTAACGGAAACGGCAGCGTTTGTTGATAAACCAGAAAACATGTCTGCCGACAGGAGTGATGATGGTGAGTTTATGACTTTTATGTTTCATTTTAGAGTGTTTCACTAATTTAAAAGAGTTATTTACTATAGTACAGATATTGATATATTGTTAAATGCCATGTGGTTTTCCTGAAAGCTGCGCTAATTTAATAGCACAATCCACAGCACATTTGTATTCTCACCAGCACGCGCGAGATTCTGACGATCATTTAGAAATAATGAGAAAACAAAGAATCTTTAATCTTCAGTTTCGGTTCAGATTCACTTCTCTTCTGTTTAACCCTTGTGCGACCGTCGGGACATGTTTGTCTTTTTCTTATTGGTTTATTCGATCATTTTGGATGTTAATGCCAACGGCATACATTTGTGTATTTTTTGGGGGGAATTTTGATATTTCAACCTCAGTTCCTGTAATACATCGATAACACACTGTGTACACAAAATAGTTACACCCATTGAAACCCATTAAAACTGCAATATTTGATCCCAGTGCCATTAATGCATAAAAACATGAATTCTATAATATTATGCTTTCCCTCCGGATCCCTGCTTCAAAATGTAATTTTTTAATATTGTCCACCAGATGGCGCCATTTCCATCACGTTTAGCCTATGGAGCAAATACAAGCTTTTCCCCTATTCTCTGTTTACTGTATTATGGCGCACTGCAGGACAACTGAATATATGATGCAGATAAAAGTGTGTTTGTGTTGGTATGAATGTGTGTGTGTGTGTATTGAGAAGTGTGTGTAAAAAAACAACAGTGCCATTATGTAAACAAACTGGCATTTAAAGGGTTAAAATCCTGAAAATGAATGAATATTTGGTCATTATGATCAGGTCAGAGAAGTGGAAAAAATATGAATAAATAATATTATTATGGCAGTGGATATTTTTGTCTTCTAAGGACCTCTTGAGTAGCTTTTTTTAAATTGACGCACAAAATAATAGCATGTTTTGTGTGTTAAAACCAAGCGTGCCGCACAAGCCCTCAAAAGTGAAGCCAAAACGTCTCGATCGCCCCCCGGTGGCTGGTCCTAGTATAGGTCATAAGCCCCGCCTCCCCATGTTATTCAACGGGACGTGAGACCAACTAAACAATTAAATTACACTTCACATATCTTTTTTCCAAAGATAGTTTCTGTCATTTACTGTCGTTTCTATCACGTTGATGTCATTTCAAGTGTTTGTTTTCAAAATAAGTTTGTTTTTAGTTATTTGATGCTATAAAAATGCTGCTGTGACATCATGATTGACAGCTGTGATTGACAGGTTCTCTGAGTGAAGTAGTCACTGAAGCACCAACTGACTTTTTTTCGGGATCTTCGGAGGACTGAGGAGATTGGAGCTTTAAATTTAATATCTAAATTTCTATAATTAATTATTTCACACCGTCATAAGTCAAAAGTCAAAAGTGCAGGGGCGTGTGCTTGTGATTGATTCAGCGAGAGTGAGGGCGGGGCCTTGATTTCGCAGCTTTACTTCCTGCTCACTACTGCGCAGGTCTGGTCCCGAAATCGCAACTGCGCAGACTCGAGTCCCAAGATGTCAGCGCCATATCGGGACACTGGCGGCTTCAGTTCTCACCAATGGAAAAGAGCGAAGGGGCGTCGGCCATCTTTTTTTACATTCTATGGTTAAAACCATGGTAATGCCACACTATCACAGTAGTACCATGATATTATGTGAAGTACTGTGATTTTACCATCTGATACCGCCACAGTACGTTTATATATTCAGACTTATTATCCGTGTTCTCTGACGTAATCAGAACAGTATACAGAGATTGAATCTTTAACCCTCTGCTGTATCATGAAGTGTGCCATTTGTAATCTGTATTTGTTCATATATATGTTTTATTGACTCTCAGATAACTCCAGTAAAGATGCTGACATCTCGTCTGTTATGGGCTTCTCTGGATTTGGTGAGTTTGTGACATTCACCAGTGACTCACGACAAGTGTTCAGTAAAGGTGTGTGTGTGTGTTATCAGCACCACATAATTAGGTTTAATCGGTCGCTCTCGTTATATTTTGTCCTCAGGAAAGAAAGCTCGGACCTTTGACCTCGAGGCCATGTTTGAGCAGACGAGGCGGACCGCTATCGAGAGGAGTCAGCGTGTGTTAGGTCAGTGATGTACCAGTTCAACAACCAACATTGTGAGCGTTTATACTTTGATTTATTGACTGTGTATTGTTCATCACAGGCGAGCGAGAGCAACAGGAGGAAGCTCGTACCGTCAGCCAGAAAGAGGAACCGTCCACGTCCACTGCCAGGTAATATTTAGGACAGTCTTGAAGCTACATGATACATATTTTAATATACTCCACAAGAGGGATATCTGAAATGGCACTAATTAT
>NC_068318.1:31917953-31980453 GCF_025860055.1 Xyrauchen texanus
TATTTCTCCCTCTCTCTGTGACAGACTCCAGTGAAGAGGATTCCAGATTCTCATGAGATCACTCTTCAACACGGCATGAAATCTGTAAGTTCACACACCGGTCATCCTGACCGCTCCGATCTGTCTCACGCTTCAGATTATGGAGATTATGAGAATTATATAATCTGAACTAGTTAAAAAACGTTCACCCATAAAATTGACATTCTCTCATCATTTATTCACCCTCTTGCCCCTCCAAACCCGAATGACAAACACAAAAAGAAATAAGCAGCAGAATGTTCACGCTGCTCTTTTCCACACAATGAAGGCTTATAGTGACCAGGGGCTGTCAAGATACAAAAAGGATGAATGTGTGATATTTTCCAGGTCTTCTGATGTCATATAGCTTATGAAAGTCAAATGCCTTTGAAACAAGTACATTTTCGGGTAAATAGTTACTTTTAAAAGTATATGAAGTGATGCTACAGTGTTTGGCAAATATGTGCGGTTTGAGTGGTGTTTTAAATTACACATAATGCACATCTTTACAATATATTTGAGCTTCTCTTAATTTTTTTTATAGTATAATAAAGAATAAATAATGTATTTTTTTTAATTTATTCTGACTGTTGTACATCAAAGTCCCATGTATTGACATAAAAAAAAAATCAATACTTTATATACAACAGGTATATATTCCGGTCCTCGAATCTGATTGGTCGAGAGACGTTCCATGAGCACTCACTCACACACACACCCACCAATCCATCATTGTTTATACAATGACTTGTTTGAAACCGCACAAGCCATGATACTATTTCTAAAGTCACATTTTTGATTACTAACGGAGGCATGGACGCATCATTTGTTTTGAACCAGCAAAGGCAGATTCTGATCCGTCACGTAATAAAGTAGTTCCATGCATAAATGCGTTTTTATGACCGTACTCCGTTTGTACTTGTTCATTGAACTGTAGTATACAAGCAATATCACACTCGCAATCGTGCTATATGGCCCTATATCAGCACTGCTGTAATTACCTACTGCGTCCGAATCACAGCAGTGCTGATATAGGGCCATATCGCACTCTTGCTCATGTGATATTGCTTAAATATACTTTATATATTTGTTTACACTGATCAAGTGTCCAATTTTTCACACAACTATATTAGCCATATGGTTTTGATTTTCTGGCATTTTCTAGGGTGACTCATATTTTTTAAATATATTTTTATAAAAGGAAATAACAATTTAGTGCAGAGTATTTTTATTGAAATAAACTAATTATATTATTAAAATTATTTTTTATAAACTGCTTTCATTCCACAATAAACTCCCAAATGTCTTCTTTAAAAAGACTCAAAAATTAGGTCTGTACTCTCAAGCATTCATGCATTATAAGCATTTAAATTTGAATATATAATTTTTTGACCTTTGCTCAAAAGGTTATTATTTTATTAATATTTATTGATTGATTTGGGTTACATTTGAGCGATACATTTTCTTGACAGGCTTGGAGAGAATCGCTCAAATACATAAAGAGCAGATTTAATTTAAGCCTGTGAGCTACTGTGAAGTTTTCTGTATTTTATTACACAGGTATCAGCTTTAGCTCTGGATCCTTCTGGCGCTCGTCTGATTACTGGCGGTTTTGACTATGACGTGAAGTTCTGGGACTTTGCTGGGATGGATGCTGCGCTGCAGGCCTTCCGATCTCTGCAGCCGTGCGAATGGTGAGTCCGAAGCACCTCATCTGTCCATCGTGCTCCTGATATCAGCACATCTCTGAATCTCCTCAAGCACGAGCGTTCACGACCCTCCGTGGGGTTTGATGTACGTTATACCTCATCTGTCAGGAATGGGAGCGCATTCTCAAGTCAAATCAACCACGCACTAACTAACTGCACCCAGATGCTGTCCCACGGATAGCTCGGGTGTATTTTTGTTCTGTTGTCTTTCCTAGAAACCCTCCTAATAGTGGAAGCCATCTGAAAGTTGGGTGTCTCGAGATATTGGAAGCCAATTGGCTGAGCTGGAACGCTCTTTCACTTGTGCGATTAGTAAAGCTCCACGCCACATTAACCAGTTCATCAACTTGGGCACACTGGCATCTCTTTACCAGCAGAGGCCAAACATTCCGGCCAAATAAAACACTTGGCCCATATGGAGCCCATAAAGGCAGTGACCCGGAGAGGGTAACCGAAATTGACACTGGGCTTCTACCTATTTTGGTCATGCACTCTCATGCGCTGAGCTTTTGTGAGGGTTCAAAAAGTCTTTGACACCAATTCTCATTTACAAGCTTTTCAATAACACACAAAAATGCTCGCTCGCAAATGTGAGATTTGTTTTGTCCATTACAGCAATAGAAAATGTCCTTAAAGGGATAGTTCACCCAAATCATTATTTACTCACCCTCATGACATCCCAGGTGTGTCTGACTTTCTTTCTTCAGCAGGACACATTTGAAGAAAAACAGAGAAATATCTCAGCTCAGAAGGTCCTTATAATGCAAGTGGATGGTGACCATGCGTCTAATGCGATACAATCACTTTTGGTGCGAAAAAAGATCAATATTTTATTACATTCTTACTCTAAATCATGCGTATGGTCAGCAGCATTATGCACGTGTGACGTAATCACGTTGACATGTTTACTTGAGCAGGGATGGATTACTGACCAGGCCAATGGGGCACTTGACTGCCCGGGGTGCTCTGGGCTTTAAGGCTGCGTTATGTAGTTTGGATTATAGTTAAAAGTACTTGAATATTGATCTTTTATTGCACCAAAAGTGATCGTGTCACTTTAGAAGACATTAATTTAACCCCTGGAGTATCGATGACATTTATGCTGAATGTCTGTGATTTTTGGAGCTTCAAATGTCTGATCACCATCCACTTGCATTATAAGGATCTTCTGAGCTGAGATATTTCCGTTTTTCTTCAAATGTGTCCTGCTGATGAAAGAAAGTCATACACACCTGTGACATCATGAGGGTGAGTAAGTAATGTGAGAATTTACATTTTTGGGTGAACTGTCCCTTTAATTTTCTCAATATAAAAAATGCTACAAATGACACAATTAAAAATGTCAAAGCCGGTCAGTTATTTTTGCTCTCGACTCCGTTATGATGACTCGCAACATTGTTACTTTGTGTGTTTCATCTGTGTTTATTTTCACTTTTATTAGTTTCGTAACTCAGTACTGTTTGACTGTTTTGCACAATAGCATGTTTTGTTTTTTATTAGGAAAGCAAAACCTTGCCGTTCACTTTAAAGTTAGCGTTATTGTTCTCCAGATTTGAGTTTCTTTAATCAATCATTTTGTAATGAAGCCTCACAAGGTACGAACTCTGGAAGCACCAATTCAGAAGTGAATGACACTAAATTATTATTTTGTCATTACAGTCATCAGATCCGATCGCTGCAGTACAGCATCACCGGTGATGTCATTCTAGTGGTGGCGGGAAACTCGCAGGCCAAAGTTCTGGATCGAGACGGCTTCCAGGTTCTAGAGTGCGTCAAAGGGGATCAGTATATTGTGGACATGGCTAACACCAAGGTAAAGTCTCTTATGTTGTCCGAGGGTTGTTCAGTTCTCACAGGAGCGAACAGAGCGTGCTGCGGCGGCCTGCAATTTGTTTGCTGCATCTGTGTTGTGTTTGTTGTCTGAGCTGTAATGAGGTATACATGAACTAGATCAGAGAAGGAAACGGCGGCTGAGTATTGCACCTGGTCCTCTGACCCCAGGGGTGTTCCTCTGTGTCTGGTGGGTTTATATTGGTCCATTTCCTGTCTATTTTGCGTCCTGGTTCTGTTGAGTGCCTTTCAACGAGCGTTTCGTGACCGTCAGCTAATGTAGTGTGTCCGCATGCAACAGTCAGAACACACATGCACAGGTTTACTTAGTCATCTAAATGAGGACAAACCATATTACAAAGGGAATATGCAGTAACTAGAGCACTAGAGATGCATGTATGCGTATTTCATTGGCCTGCGCTGAAGGATTCTACAGTACAACAGCGGCATCTAGAGGTGAAATAAAAACATTCACTGACACCTCATGGAGATTTGCAGTATCTAAATCTTTCATCATTTGACTATTCGTTAGGATGGGAGAAAAAAATGGATTCAGCGATGTATCTTGATTCTTCAACGATTCTCAAACAATTCTGAATCAGTTCTGAGTTCAATTGAACCCACGGCAGTGCAGTGATGCTCGCCAGAGACAGAGCGAGATGCTAGAATGCACACACGCTAAAGCCGAGCGCACGAACAAGACTGTTTACAGACTAGGTAGTGAGACTTAGCACGTCAACAAACAACATAATAGATGGTCTTTTGCCTGTTATTGCG
This sequence comes from Xyrauchen texanus, assembly GCF_025860055.1. NCBI lineage: Eukaryota > Metazoa > Chordata > Actinopteri > Cypriniformes > Catostomidae > Xyrauchen > Xyrauchen texanus. The sequence continues at coordinate 31,922,288 of NC_068318.1, forward strand.
CTGATTTGCATAGAACGGTGAAAAAAAAAAAACAGCTGAAAAAATGATGAGACAACCGTTAAGCTGCATTCACACTGCCAGCGACTTTGCCAGTGGCTGTGGTTAGGTCGCTAGTGGGCCCTTCCCACGACTGGTTGCCTAGTAACGTTTATAAATGACATTCAGGGATGTCATTCCATTGCTGTTGACAGCAAATCAGATTTCTTGCCGCTAAAAACAAACATTTTGGAGGGAAAAGACTAAATATAAATGGAATCAGTACATAAAATGCTTTATATCAAAGATGAACGAGAAACAAGGCGTACTCTTTGCCATAGCGGCTGTTTATCTGAGGCGAAAATGCAAACGTCGGTCTGTCTGGGTCCACAAAAGCATTCAATCTCGGGAGTCAGCACGGTGAGTACCACCGGCTGGTGCAGGAGCTGCGGCTGGATGAAGTCTGGTTCCAGCAGTACTTCAGGCTTGACGGGACCCAGTTTGATGAGCTGCTGCAGAGGGTCCCCTGATCTTTCCATTACAGCAGGAGCTGGAGAGAGAGAGAGAGAGAGAAGGATCAGTAATCTTCTAATTGCCAACCCAGTGCCTAAACCAGTACACCTTACAGCACCATTATGCCTATGTAAGCACATGATACTGACCTACAAAGGCCAAACGCAGTAACTGAACACTGAAGATTGGTGTCCTATATACATCTTAAATGTTGATTCTAAAATAATCTCTCTCGTATTGGCTGTCGCTCCTGTAAGTCGCTCTTCATTTGAATAAAGTTAAACTTGTCTCAACTTTGTCGCTTCGTTGGACACGCCCACATCTGGTCGCCAACGGTCACGATGGCTCGTGTCGCTGGAAGTTGCTGTGCTAACATTGAAAATGAATGGGATGGTTCCGCTGTCTCGCGCGGTCGCTGACAGTGTGAACGCAGCTTTAGGAAGATGTGGGTGATGCACTCTCTCAATTTCATTGGCTGTTGCTCGTTGCCGGTCGCCAAATCTTCGGGACAGTGCGCACACCTGACTAATATATGAATAAAACTGTTACTGTTAACGAGTTCAAATGTATGTGTATGCACTTAAGAGTTTATATCGCTAAAAATTGGTGACGAAACCGGTGAAGGAGGCGGGATGCGCTGTCACCCCTTCATTTATGTGTGTGTGTTTGTTCTGTGCTGTGGCTGATATACTCTATATATTGTGTTTGACCCCAAGAAAAAAAAAATGCCCTGTTTTTCGGTCTTTCCCTTTCATTTGCTATGGTCGTCAATTTTGACCACAAACCGTAAAGATGTTGCTTTTTTTAACGACTAACTAGACTTACAGATTCAAATACAAAAATGTTTGTGTTCAGATCGCAAATGGAGGAAAAGTCACCAAGTCTTGTACTGCTCAGATAAAGAAAAAGTGATTTCGGTCAAAAATGACCGTACAGTATAGGAAGGTAGAAGGAAGTAAATTACATGGGGTTCAATTTAATGTTACTTGAGTTACACTTTGCATTTTGATAAACCAGCTTAAATACTGTCCCGCTCTTGTTGTGATTGATCATGTGTATCCTCTCAGGGTCACACGGCGATGCTGAATGATGGCTGCTGGCACCCAAAAATCAAAGAGGAGTTTCTCACCTGCTCCAATGATGGGTGAGTAATACCCAAACAGCAGTCTCTTCAGTTTGTCCAAACTTTTGACTGGTAGTAGTTTGCAGAAGAGGTCCTCTGCTTCCCTTCTCTTATTTTTGTTGAGGTTATATTTTCTGCTCTTGGGATTAGATGGATAATCCCCGATAATTCCAGGGATTTTGGGATACCTCACAGGGCTTGTTTTCAGTGGAAATATTTAATGTAAATCATCAACTTGGATCAAACAACACACAGTCAGCGGTTTTGTAATATAGACAAACTCGTAAAGGGTTAGTTCAGCCAAAAATGAAAATGATCCCATCATTTACTCCCCCTCAAGCCATCGTAGGTGTATATGACTTTCTTCTTTCAGCCAAACACAATCAGAGTTATATTAAAAAAATATCCTGCTCTTCCAAGCTTTATAATGGGAGTGAATGGTACCTTAAAAGTAATCCATACGGCTCCAGGGGGGTTAATAAAGGCCTTCTGAAGCGTAGCGATGCATTTTTGTAAGAACAATATCCATATTTATAACTTTATAAACTATAATCACTGGCTTCCGGTAACGGCAGTCCACGTGTTCACAAGAGAGTCGAGTTCCGGTGTATGACGTAGGTGCAGCGGAAGCTCAGGTGAGAAGTGACGAACGCGGAAGCGCAGAGGATAGAGCAAAACAAAACGCCGGTCACGAATTAGAAGATGACAACGAGGATTTTTAAAGAAACATGTCGTAGGATTTCGATATAAGAGAAGAGGAGATTGAGCCCTCTTTGTTTGAACCGAGTACACCGACCAGGAACTCCAGGAGATGGAGGACCTGCATCAGCGGCACAAACAAACGAATCTGGTAGACGGAGAGTTCGGGAGACGTGGTGGTGCTCATGCAGGAAATGCCATGTAATGCCATCCGAGGCTGAGAGTGTTTGCTGCCGTGAATGGACGATTGGAATGACTGGATAGACACACGAACGCACAATTTTAAGACTAAAAATTGTGCTTCTGCGTTCGTCACTTCTCACCTGAGCTTACGCTACGGCTACGTCATATGCCGGAACTCGACTCTCTTGTGTACGACGGCCATTTTCCGGAAGCCAGTGATTATAGTTTATAAAGTTATAAATATGGATATTATTCTTACACAAACGCATCGCTTCAGAAGGCCTTTATTAACTCCCCTGGAGCCGTATGGATTACTTTTTTGATGGATGGATGCACTTTTTTGGGCTTTAAAATCTAAGGTACCATTCACTCCCATTATAAAGCTTGGAAAAGCAGGATATTTTTTAATATAACTCTGATTGTGTTTGGCTGAAAGAAGTCATATACACCTACGATGGCTTGAGGGTGAGTAAATGATGGGATGATTTTCATTTTTGGGTGAACTAACCTTTAATCAGATTTAAACATTTATACTCCGTTTGAGGAATGTGTTGTGTTTATACAGTAAGTGGTTATAAGAATAGTGTTTTTATATTTATAAGAAACTATAAGTTTATTCAGATTTTCTGCTGGAGAGCCCGACCAATAACTCAGATGAGTTTAATGCAAGTTAAGCTCATTTGACAGCATTTGTGTCATAATGTTGATTAACTAAAAAAAACTCCTTTTCTTTAATAAAAGCACAAATGTGTGTTCCAGTGAGACACTTCCAATGCAAGTCAATGGGGTTTAATCCGTAAACATTAAAATACTGTTTCAAAAGTATAGACACAAGACGTAAACAATATGTGTGTTAACATGATTTTACTGTCATTAAATCACTTAACGTCACCATGTAACGTTATAGCCAACTTCGTTGCCATGACGATGTAATGCCGTAAACCCTAAAATGACAGTAAAAATAATTTTGCCATGGATTTGCCTTGAACAATGATCTGCAAGCACTGATATACTGTTGCATATGTATTTGTATTTTTGTTTTTCCTGCATTGTTTTTTATTATTTTTTTTTTACCGTCAAATATTTGAGTGTTCGCAGTCACTAACATATACGCCTGTGAAATGTTATAGTGTGCAACACGTTCCTCAATTTGTTCCCCTAAGAGTTTGTCCATTGGCTGTGTTTAGAGTATTTGTGAACGTCACTGTAACATGCCGTCGTAACATCCCCCCGCCCAAAAAACCCCAGTTTACTGCAGTTACAGATGTGGGTCTGTTTTATTTAGTTGTAATGTAGATTCTGGAAATCATCGCTTGGCAGGTTTCATTGCATGTTGCTCGCTGTTTCAGAAGAGGAAATGGGGAGCAATTTAGTTCAGGAAAAGCTGCAGATGTGAGCCGTCCCCGGTGGGTCGTTACATCAGCACGCCGGGGCCCCGAGAGCCCGAGAACAGGGGCCACATGTGCACGGTGGGAGCGCTGTGATCGGCTAGTGTGGCCTGACTTTGCACTTGCCTCTCAATCAAACGTTTCATCCGAGGCTCCTCTGAGACGCATTATGCATCAGAACGGAGGTTAACAGGGGAAACGGAGAGTTCTAGATTGACTTGATTGCTCGGTGCGGTGAGCCGCGGCGCTTTGGTGCGATTATAAGGGGTCAGCGCTGTTTGAAAAGCATGCTAATGTTCCCAGTCACTGTCGATTAAGCTGATAGCCCAATGAAAATGTAAGACACAAGCGGCGGCTCTTGTGGCTAATGCAGGCCGTCCGTTCATGTCTCATGGGACAAATGAACGGTCAAGTTTGACCGCACCATCAAACAAACGTGACTGTAATTGTAGAATTGATTCATCACATTATTTGGGGTGTTTCTGCAACTTTTTTTTGCAGAGTTGCCATAGAATGATGACCTTATTAGCCAAGAGTTGATGTGGGGGAAAAAATCGATATGTAGAAGTATTGCAATGTTATTAATCATGATATTGTATTGATATTTGTGCATACATTTTTGTAATGTTTCAACATTCATTTTATGGTCATGGGAAAAAACTTTCTATTATCCAATTGATCCAGTACTTCAGAAACAGTCCATTAGATGGCGCAGTTATTATGCTTCACTGCTGAGACGGAACAGAACTCATTTGACGTCACCCACAACACAGATGAGTTCAAATCTAGAGTTTGGCATCATTTGGTTTGTTACATTCATGTCCAAACTGGTCTCGAAGGTCCAGAAAAAGCATAGTTTATGTTATACAATAAAGTTCACATCACTAGAAGTCAAGCCATCGCTCTTCTGGTCATGAGTATTAAGCAAGTCTACATACAGTGTAAACAAATAATGTAAAAAGACTTATTTCAAGGTCCGTATTGTTTGTTTACAAAGAAATGATTCACATTCAAATCATTTCAGGCACTTTTGCAACAATTTAACAATGAATTTGGGTGATTTGGTAATAGTTCTCCAAAGTCCTTTGAAGAAAAATGAGAATCGGTGAGTGAAATATTGCAGTTTTGAATCACAATACACCAAAAATAAAGAATCATAATAATATTGTATCATAACCTAGATATTTATATAATATCGTATCGCCAGTTACCTTGTGATTCCCACCCCTAGCCAAGAGCAACCTTGGGTTTAAGGGTTATTTTGCCCAAAAATTACCCTCTTACCCACATGCCTTTTCAAACTTGTGTGGCTTGCTTTCTTCTGTGCCACACAAAAGGAGATGGACCAAAAAAGAGCCATAAAGGTAGTTCATACAAGTCGATGTCTTCTGAAGGCATACGATAGCTTTGTGGGAGGAACATACCCCATTAATGCTATCCACTGTAAATCTTCTCCACCATGAATTTTAAGTGTGATCAGAATTGGTCAATATTCATAGTTGCTGAGTGTCTATAAAGCATGCCAGGTTTGATGTCAATGATATCAAATGCCATTGGTTTTCGTGTGTCATGTGACTGATTGCAACATGGCAAGTTTGATGAAGTTGGAAAAGTCATACGGCTTTGAAATTATATGATCGCAATAAGTGACAGTGTATTTCCTTTAAATACCTTATTAATGGCTCAATTGTAAAGGCGTCTAGTTGTGTTTTCATCCACTTATTTTTTATGCACATTTTCCTATCGCTTAAGAAATGCCGAATGGAAACACCAAGATGTGCAACAAAATTTAAATGCTCGCTTAAGAAGGGTAAAAAATTGTATTCGATAAAAATTCAGGCGCAGAAACACATACACTGAATATATTCCTGTAGAATTAATTAACGAATGAAGATGCACATCAAAAATAGTTCTGTAACTTTGCCTCAACAAGCCATTTTAAATACAGAATTCGCTCAGAGAATATCATTGATATAATCGCATAGCATTTCAAATGTTGTTCTGGTATTTTCACCATAAATTAACACTTGCATGGTGTAACGGTTGTGGAAGTAGGAGAAGGCAGATGAAGGTTGAGGATCCAAATGCAGTTATCTTTATTTATTAAACTAACACAAAGGAACACCCACGATGGGGAAACAAACATAAAACTAGAAAACACAGAAACTACAAACACGGGAACACAGGCTTGGGAGGAACATCCAACCACATTTAAACATTCAAACGATCAAACAACGACTGACAGAGACTGAACAAACAGACAGGGTTAAAATACAAGAATCTGGGACAAAGGGGCCAATGAACAAACAGAACACAAACTAGATGACAAGGTGATTAACAGAAACCAAAGGCAAATTAACAAGGGCAGGTGAAAACAGGAGGAGTAGAAAAGTGACAAAAATGGTAAACAAAAGGGCAACAGTGGAACAAGACAGGGTATGCATAACACATGGCTCTAACCATTAACCTTCTATTTGCCAACCCAGTACCTAAACCAGTACACCTTACAACACCATTATGCCACCTATCACCTATATCACCTATGTAGACCCCGAAGCCGCCGCCATTTGCGCCATTTAGAATTTCAGCCGCCGCCAGCCAATAATTTCGTAAGCCAAATTGAGCTGCCACACACGAAATATATAAACAATACACGAGATCTATTTTCCCACTGGATTCATAACAGCACAGTCTTGTGCTCGTTGCTACGATACACAGACTCACAGTGAATTGACGACCAATTAAAATTGCTCGTATTCCGTACAGAAGAAGCGATGCATTTTTTTCTCGCACTGAGGTGAAATGGCGGAAAGAAGCAAGCAAGGTAATTTTGATCTCACTTCTCACATACTTTCCTAATTCCTACTTTTTTTTTTTTTTACTTAGGCTTACCCAGACTTTTGTTAAATCTTCAGGGCACGGTTGCACAAACACCTGAATCAAAGATTGATGTTATGAACCAAATATTCTGGAGCGGAGAGATTTATAGCACTGAACGTGATATTACTGCAGTAACAAACCACCGTTTCCACATTGCTAATTCATGACGCATGCTTCAGTGTACATTGAAGTGAAATGTGCAAAACTTTGTCCAAAATATTACTGATAACAGTGTGTGTTTATATTAAAGGCGAGACACGGCAGGCAAAAACATCGGTTTTTTTTACTGGTCAATTTTGAGATTTTTGGATATTTGTCTTCAATAACATGTCTTCTTTCAGACTTGTGGTGAAAAAAAGTCCGAAATACACATTTAGGTCTTTATTTTACTACACTTCGTCTGTTTAGCGTCTGTAGATTTCTCATAAATTCAACAAAAGTTTGCGTTCTTAATCAACATACTTCTCTGCGATCTCTGCCGTCACCCTCTCATCACAGTATTGCATTTTGTAGAAATATAGTGTAAGCCATGCATTGCTTGGAAATATTGAGATCTAGTAAATCAGTATAACATAGACATCTGTAGACATGAAGTGGCAGCTTCAGCCATTTGCAGCTATGAAAAGTTTGGCGGCTGCAGCAGCCATTTAGGTTTTGGCTGAGCCGGCTAGCCAGCCAATAACTTCATCAGCCAGCCATTATTCTCAAAACAAATGGCTTCGGGCTCTACACCTATGTAAGCACATGATACTGACCTACAAAGGCCAAACGCAGAAACTGAACACTGAAGATTGGCGTCCTATATACATCTTAAATGTTGATTATAAAATAATCTCGCTCTGTTTTGTCTGAATCTTCTCTGAGAGTATTTGATCTAAACTCATCTCTCGCAAAGACAGTTCATAATCTAAGACACAATTTCACTCATAACTCAATCCCCAAAATGTGCAGATACTGCGTTTTGCCTTTGTAGAGCATCAGTTCACCAATGGAGGTAGAGTAAAGATCTCGTCATTTGAACAAGAACAGTTCTACAAGAGCATCGCTGGGAGCTCCTCGTTTGATTTCAAGGGGTCTTATTTGAGTTCTGAATGGAGTTCACAGATGGGAAACCGTCATCAGCATAGCTTATTTTGTCTAAACTCCCTATCACATTATCACAAAACCTTATGGCCATTTGTCTCTCACAGCAGTGCAGCTTTGAGCTTTTGGTTATCCTCAATAATACTGTAGCACAGATCGCCTGTAAAACGTGAGCCCACCAATCTCATTAATGAAGACTAGTTATTCATCTGACCACCCATGTGCCTCCTATTGTGAGCCGACCTACTCATTTAGTACATTATTTTGCAGGCAAAAATATCCCCTGGCAATTAGTTTGCTATTGATGCATGTGACATTTCATCACTGAAAGATTGTTTTCTGTAGATATGTGTAGTTGATTAATTTGATTAGGTCGCCTTGGGAGTAAAATGCTCCTTCACTCTTGAGTACTACAGTGTAGGTTTTTATAGATATCATGAATCAAAGAACATTAAACAGCGACAGAACTATAGTTTTCCTTTGAGTGAGTCCTTGTTCCCATGATCTCACAAGCACTTTTTCTTCTTTAACTAAAATTGCAAATGTTGTGCACAATAATGACATATGGTGAGAGTTAGCAGTAAAGGTCGCCAGCTTAAGAAAGTACATTTTTGTTAAAATACTTAAAATTGGGATTTAGCATAAAGACTAGAATTTTACAGTCAAAGAGACATGAAATCAAAATGGACTTCAAGAGCGTCAAAATTCGCTCTGGCTGCCCTGCCAACAACGCTATCGAAAATTCGTGGACGCTGTGACGTATTTGAAATAGGCGGCAATGTTCGTTGAGTGCTTGGTTTTGTGAACTATATTTAAAGGGGCCACAAAACATCCAGACATGTCGACCGGTATCTTTATTGCCAACATATCACAAGTAGCATATATCCCCATTAAATATTTTAATATATTATTATATAATATTATATAAACCATAATATCCACTTCATCAACTCACCTGGTACACCAACAATTTCAGACATCTTTGTCCACGTCGTTTTTTTATTTTATTTATATCCCTGTAAGCAAACGGGGACAGATCAAATATTACGAGAAAACCCGCCACGGCAATAATCAGTTTCTCCTCCATTTTGTCTTCGGAACTAATGTTTTGTGGGAACCAAAGTTTACACGGTTGTGCTTTCTAGACTTCGCTAGAGCGGAGCACTTCTATATTCCAATAGGTTGCCGCCGAACCGCGTCAAAGCTCATTACCATAATGTTGCCCGCACTTGAACTTTCCTCTGACGCCCGCACCACCCAAGACTCGCCGCGCCGCTGAGAGACGCTGGCTGACATAAATGAACGACTTCCGGTCGATTTGACGCTCTCGACGCCTCTGGTCTGAACGCACGGTTAGGGTAACTTGGTATTAATACAGATTTCCCCATTCGATTCTGATTAGCAAGTTCTAAAATAGGTTCTGTATATACAACAGTTAGTTCCGGACCTCGAATCTAATTGGACGAGAGACGTTCCATGAGCACTGATGTTCTGACACCATCAGCACTCGGATGCTTCACTCTGTGTGTATCACACGCTTTGTTCGTGCTGTTCTAAACTAAAGTGTAAGGGCAGTGCATATGTCTTTTTTTTCCATTACATGTGTTAGCCAGCAGGTGGTGCCAAAAGATCATTTTTGTATGTAATATGAGCCAGTTAGGTGACGTGAAGTGAATCCACGTCAGCTTACAACAGCTTTTCCTGATTACTACTACACTACTAAAGCTGGGAAATAGCTTTAAACGGCTTTAAATAAACAACTTCAGCATGATGGCTCATCACAGCTGAGAGACACAACAGACTGATTAATTACACAATGGGTGCCGTTTAAAATGGCGGAGGACATTGCTGTTTCTATTGTGATCGACTCTTGCACACCAGCTATCGCGAAATAGGGAGAAATACCCCTGATTGGACGCTATTTTTCCTCTGAGAAAGCTGATCTTCAGAAAGCTGACAGCATCTCTGCTTGGGAGTGTCAACAGCTCAATCTCACACACACACATGCTCAGACACACACACACACACATGCTCAGACACACACACATGCTCAGACACACACACATGCTCAGACACACACACACACGTGCTCAGACACACACACACAAACATGTGCTCAGACACACACACATCCTTGTTTATCCAATAACTTGTTAGAAACAGCACAAGCCGTGATACTATTTCTGAAGTGAACATTTTGATTTACTAACAGAGGCTTGAACGCATCATTTGTTTTGAACCAGCAACGTCAGATTCTGATCCGTCTCGTAATAAAGTCGTTTCATGCACAAATGCATTTTTTAAGACCGTACTGCAGTTTTTCCAATTTTTTTTTAAATGTACTTGTTCATTGAACTGTTGTAAATAAGCAACATCACACTCGCAATCGTGCTATATGTCCCTATATCAGCACTGCTGTAATTACCTTCGACACTCGGCCGAATCACAGCAGTGCTGATATAGGGCCATATCGCACTCTTGCTCCTGTGATATTGCTTAAATATATATATATATATATATATATATATATATATATATATATATGTGTATGTGTATGTTTACCAGCCTTACTTGGACAACATCTACGGTTTGTGCAAATGAGATTGGAAAACTGTCTGGAAAACCTCTCGATTGCATTGTTCTTTCACCCCCAAAAAAAAATCCCCGCGGGGATTGTTGTGATTGCAGCTGAATGCCGTAGAATCCCATCATGCCATGCTGGAATGAGAGCAGGTTTCTGGCTGTGGAGATCTACCAGCTGTTCCAGCTTCCATTCAGTTAGATGTGAGAATTCGCCATCACAGTTTGAGAAATGAATGTGATTATATTGTTACTTTATTGAAAAGAGTAAACGCCGTGAATAGTTCTGCAAAGCTTTAATTGTCAGTTTTAATACGTGTGTATGAATTTGTGTCAGCGTTGTTTAGAAGTGCTCATAAAATGTATATTTCTGTCGAGGTGTTCGTGAAGTCCAGACAGCTCCCCAGAGACCGTTAAAGAAGACATTCTGGAAAATGTTGTTTAGAAATGTATCTACGATTTATTCATATTTCTTTGCGCTCTGCAAAACAGATATTTTATCATGTGTGTATTTTTAGGAGTAAACACATTTCTTGCAGCTGTAGTCTTAGAAAAATGGCGTATGCTCGGGATCTTTCCTAAATTGCTGAATCGTATCTGAGTTAATTAACCACTTGGGTTCCGGCCAAAACCTCTCTTGATTTGGAAGAAGCATTAGGGTGCTGAAATGCCTCTTTCCTGTGCTAAGACAACTTTTCACTGCTCACCAATGATGTCATCATCTTTGTTGTAGAATCATTGTTGTAGAAAAATGCATGAAATTTTTTGGTGCAACAACAACAAATTGAGCAATGAGCACTTTTGGCTCTTTGGACTCAAAGTAGAAAATAATCTCCTTTTAGATTGCACTTTTCTCACAGCTCTTACTCGTTTGTGATTTGTCGACTGTATTGTCCAACAAGAGAGAGACATTTTTGTCATTTATTCCTAAACCAACAAATGTTATTTCCATCACATCTCAAATTGCACATTTTTGGCTAACATTTTAAGGATCCTAAATACACACCATTAAGGAATATTTTCACCCTTTTTGCATAATTTAGCAAACTGAGAGCCTGACTGAAAATACACCGAAATATATTCTGTGATACCTTGATATTTGTTTGTTTTCATCACATGTTATGCAGTATTTCATATTAAGCATGCTTTTTAAAAAGTAGTTTTTTAATATAATTTGTTTTGCATGATTTTATAAAATTACTGCTTGATTTAAAGTAAATGCAAAAAAAAATTAAAAGGTATTTTACCTGGATTTTTCTGTGTATTAACAACAAATTGCATGTCATATTTCCTGTATAAACAAATATTTATTAACTTTTGGAAGAACTCTTTTTAGTTTGTTTGATTTTGTCCACTACAGAGTCCATGACCAAAAATAATTCTGTAATATTTGACATTTTAATTCAATGAATTTAATATAATTCTATAATTTACTTCCTCCTAAATGAACATGATATATGTAATAATATATTAAATAATTTGAAATAATAATATTAAATAATATGCACACAATAACATATTTATTTTTAATAAAAAACCAATTTTTTTATTATTATTACTTTTTGCATGCTTTTATAAAATTACTGCTTGTTTTAAAATATATGCAAAAAAAATTAAAAGGTATTTTACCTGGATTTTTCTGTGTATTAACAAAAAATCGTATGTCATATTTCCTTTATAAACAAATATATATTAACTTTTGGAAGAACTTTATTAGTGGAAAAATTGTTGGTTGTCGTGGAGATGATGCGAAAACTGAGTGATGGTCATACTTTGTGTAAAAACAAATATTAATATTTTAATTAATACAATTTATTTTAATTAATATAATTAATAATATTTTTTATATATTTTAATAAAATATAAATTAATATATTGTTCAATTTGTTTATTATATTTTATTATTTTCACATGAATATTTAAATGATTTGTTAATTTTACTCTCTTTTTATTTTAATTAGGTTGTTTAGATAAGATTATCTTTGGGATCATCAGTTTTTTTTTTAATCAAATTTTCAACTATGAGCACTTTTGGACCTGTATACTGAAATAAATCAATTCTGAAACTCTTTGTAGTTTGTTTGATTTTGTCCACTACAGAGTCCATGTCCAAGAATAATTCTGTACTACTTGACATTTTAATTCAATTAATTTAATTTAATTCTATAATTTACTTCCTCCTAAATGAACATGATATATTTTATAATATATTCAATAATTTGAAATAATAATATGAAGTAATATGCACACAATAACATATTTATTTTTTAAAAGTACATTTAAAAAAAAAAAATTATATAAATTTTTGCATGATTTTATAAAATCACTGCTAGCTTTAAAATATATGCAAAAAAAAAAAAAATAAGATATTCTGTGATATTTTACCTTGATTTTTCTGTGTATTAACAACAAATTGCATGTCATATTTCCTGTATAAACAAATACGTTCAGTTTTGGTAGAACTTTATTTAAATGTCACCCCGATTGAAGGATGTTTTATTGCATTATTGTTTGCATAAAAATGATATTGTATCATTATCATGTTGATATATGTGACTGATTCATTGTGTGGAAAAACAAACCCTGTTCTTCATGGTTAAAACGGTGTACTGTTGAAATCCGGATGACCCGTGAGCAAGTCAGGGCATCGAATGGGACATGCATTGAGTCCTTGTACAGTCCAGTGCATCTAAAACTCTGTTCCTTCTTACAGAGGAATTCGTCCATGTCTCCGTAACAAACCCGCATACCGTTCACTGCACTTGAATGTATTGCTCGGCTCGACCACATGTTGTTTTGTCAACCGAAGCAGACTGAACTGAGTTTAAATTCAAGTGTTTGGGTTGGCGATGGTGTTTAATTGGTCCAAGCCTCTTATGTAAAACCTCATTACAATCTGTGCTCAGAGGACGATCCCGTACAGCTGAACACTGTCCCGTTAGCCCACCCAGACTCATTTGTTGCTTTCACCTCCAAAACTCTCTTGGCCCCTGAAATAAAACAAGTCCAGCTCTTCATAATCACTGAGGTGTTAACATACACACACAGGGGCCTCACGGCGCTTTGATCAACTTCTTTTTAAACTGCCCTCCTTTTCCATTCGTCTCTTGTGTCTCCAAACACATCCCGCAGCGACATGCAATCTGATTTGGGTGGGTGTGGTGAGACGAAGAGGCCCAAACCACTGCGGGGGCCATTCACACAGGACACGGTGTTGCATCTGTGCAATGTTTTAATGGCTGGTACATGCAAACATGCACTGGACACACTCTTCGGCCGTTATGGCACGCCTAGCTGTTTTTTGCAGCATCCTGTGGCATGAGCGTTGTGTTTTTAAGACGCCATCTCAAGTTCAACACGCAACCCAACTGATTAATTGTAGTTTTGAAACGTTGGGTCGATCAGACGAATCAAACATATGGATAGGCATATAGAATTATTTACAATTACATGGAGGTCATACTGTATTCCTTTAAAGGCGCCTTTTGTTTGTCTAGCTGTTTTAACGGAAGAAGGTGTCCTGTGTGAGCGGTCCCTTCGTTTTATGAATGGTTAATCGGTTTATTGTTTTGCCCAAAAATGATACTTTTTTGTAGTTATGATGTTTCAAACCAGGATGACACATTTTTTCTTCTTCCGGATAACACAAAAGGAAATGTCAGCAGGTTATCAAACATGTTTTTTAGTGATACGTGTATCAAAGTGCCACCCAATAATACCGTAGCCAACAGATATTTAGCAAATAAATGGGCTAAATAGCTACAACCTGTAATTGCACACAAGGACAGAACAAAGGGCTCCATATATGTTACTAAGAAAAATGTCTGATTGTTTTAAGATTTTTTTATTAAAGTTGATTTTTTTGCATGGTCCTAACTAAAAGTAAAAGTATTCCATTTAGTCTCTCAATTTATTTGAGCTCATAAAGCTGCATGCATTACAACTATAAAGAAATTAGTAGCGCTGTCAATCGATTAAAATTTGCCGATTAATTAATCACGATTAATCGCCTATATAAATATTTGCTCCCACAAATAACTATAATTCAATATGCTTACTGCCCCCTGGAGAAAACAGGTGGTACTACAAGCTTGAATTGCTCCGATGGTAGGAATACTCCTTATTTTGGTAAATACGTTTTTACATGTTATTTTTGTACATAATTAATCGCACCGAATCCACAAGCAAACAATTATTAGTTGTTTAGTAGTTAATTAGTATTTAGTCATTTAATAAGTACTCATTAGTTCTCAAAAAAACTGTTAAAAATAGCTTTAGTGTCATGTCAACCTCCCAACAGGGACGCATTTTGACTTGCAAAGGCCCTGGGGCCTATTATCTCCAAGTGCCCCCCTCCTTCCAAAGTTGTTGAGCGGGGGTTGGGGGGGGTTTGTTGCTCATGCCCAAAAGTTGTTGAGCCGGGGGTTCGTTGCTGATGCCCAAAAGTTGTTGGGGGAGTCCGTAGCTCATGCCCAAAAGTTGTTGAGTGGTGGAGTTCAGTTGATCATGCCCAAAAATGTGTTGAGCTGGGGGTGAGGGGGGTTCATTGCTCATGTCCAAAAGTTGTTGAGTGGGGAGTGGGGGGTAGTTCATTGCTCATGCCCAAAAGTTGTTGGGGGGGTTTGTTGCTCATGCCCAAAAGTTGGGGGGTTGGGGTTCGTTGCTAATGCACAAAAGTTGGGGGGTTGGGGTTCATTGCTAATGCACAAACGTTGTTGAGTGGGGGCGGAGTTCGTTGCTCAGGCCCAAAAGTTTTTGGGGGGTTCGTTGCTCATGCCCAAAAGTTGGGGGGTTGGGGTTCATTGCTAATGCACAAACGTTGTTGAGTGGGGGCGGAGTTCGTTGCTCAGGCCCAAAAGTTGTTGAGCGGGGTGGGGTTCGTTGTTCATGCCCAAAAGGGTTTTCAAGCCGGGGGGGGGGGGGGATCACCAAACTAGATCGCGCAGCCATAAAGCCCAGGGCAACCGCGGGCAGTCAAGGGCCCCCTGGTAGTCACAGGTCGGTAATCCGTCCCTGCCTCCCAAAGTATTTCATGCCAATATCCCAGGGTTTCTTTCAGACAACCCAACAACTTGTTGATTTTCAAAATGCATAGTTTTTCCACATGCACAACGCAGCCAACTTTATATTTATGTCTTTTCGAGTTTTGAATCTTGAGGTTTTCAACATGGCAATTCTGACAGAAGATCCCCGTGATATCCCTTCCTGTCATCAATCCGTCGTCTCCTACATGAGCTGTGTTTTATCATGTGATGACTTTCCCAAACTCAGACAGATGGACAGACGCTTTCGTTTGACATTTGTTTGCACTGGCATCGCTGTGTTTCTTCCCCCTTGTTTAAACACGTTTAGTGGTGTTGTGCTGGAATCCAATGCTGGACCATATTGAGGCTCTCTGTGTGTTTATGCTCATCTCTGGAAACCTTTGACCTCTGGGGTCATGGTTAAGTTAAGCAGGACGTGTTCGGTACCGGGCTTCTATGTCTGCTTGCTGTTTCTTGTGTTTAAACAGGTTGGTGTGCTGTAAGCTCACCTCATTATTTCTCACCCTGTCCTCTCATGTTTCTGAGATAACAGCACAGATATGAGGAGCTAAGTGAGATGGACAGTTCTGTTGACAAGTAATCGAGAGCTGATCAAATGAATAAAGGCGATGGTTTTTGAAGCTTTCGTTAAGGCTCTTCTGACTATCAGTTTAAAGTCTGGTCTACATTGCATGTTTTGTGAATGATGCGCAATCTATAATAAGCCTAATTTACACACAAAGTAGCCGTGCTTGCACGTAAAGGAATGACAATTACTTAACTAAGAAAAGTGTGGGCCCGGGTTGCTCGGCGAGTATTGACGCTGACTACCACTCCTGGAGACGTGAGTTTGAATCCAGGGCATGCTGAGTGACTCCAGTCAGGTCTCCTAGGTAACCAAATTGGCCCGGTTGCTAGGGAGGGTAGAGTCACATGGGGTAACCTCCTCCGTGGTGGTGATTAGTGGTTCTCGCTCTCAATGGGGTGTGTGGTGATTTGTGTTTGGATCGTGGAGAGTAGCATGAGTCTCCACATGCTGTGAGTCTCCGCGGTGTCATGCACAATGAGTCATGTGATAAGATGCGCGGATTGACGGTCTCAGAAGTGGAGGCAATTGAGACTTGTCCTCCCCACCCGGATTGAGGCGAGTAACCGTGCCACCACGAGGACCTACTAAGTAGTGGGAATAACTACTTATAAACATGCTTATTGGATCAGACGTTGAGTGAACCGTTCTTTGTAATTGAGACTAGAACAACTGCTTTAAGAGCTTGTCAGTTCTTTCAAAAGAAGGTTGTGATCGCATTCAAACCTCTCGAGTACCCCATGCACCTTTGCTTTACCTCCAAACTCCATCCGTCAGCTTGTCTACACCTTCATTCTGACATCTGGCCTACATAGAGCGAGAGTGACCCTGCAGTCCTGCAAACATTGACTTTCGTCTTTGTTGTTTTGTATCGCGAGAATCCGTTTGTTATCTGGGATTCGCATTACAGCGCTCTTCTCTTTATTTGCCAGCGCTGAAGTTGTGCGTATGGCTCTGTGCCGTTATTATTTCTCTCTGTCCCTCTCAACAGCTGTAATGTTTTCTGCACATGTAGGGAAGAGAATGGGAATTTCACGGGTCCTTCAGATACGCCTGTCAGGCTGATCTACTGTTCTCCTGCGTTTCTCTGTTTTTATGACGGTCTGGGTGATGTGGAATACCGGCTATCCTCATTGGCTGACCCTACCATTGCGGGTTTGTTATGGACACCAACGGTTCTCATGGCGATAAGTGTGCCTGTATGGTATTTTGGTCCTTCATCACTGGGTCATACAGATGCTGAATATATCTGATTACGCTGTGAAATCACTCTAAAATGTGATTGGATGAGCCACATGTGAAGCTGTTATATGACACATATATATATGCAATGGCTGTAATAGTTTGACATATTGTTTGCACAGTAAGACAGCTAGCTATATAATCAGATACGGTAAACTGTCAGAGAGAGAGCAACTTAAAATAGATATGGTCTATATATCTACATTATCGGCTACAGTTAAGGCCAAGGTATACTTCGTTTTTGCGCGTTCCGGATTGGCTCGGTTGACCACGTTGTCTTTGTACTCTTCTCACCATGAGCGAATACGAACACGTTTGGCGCATACCCACTAAAACGTCTTTATCATACTCTTATAGTTCAGTCAATAGCGGGTGCTTACGTCAGTGACACGCATTAGGCACTTTTCCACAGCACGGCACGTTACGGCTCGACTCGCTTGACATTTCTGAGCTTGCATCTCCACTGCAGTTTAGTGCCCCTCAACGTGGGTGGGATTATTGGATGACCGCCATAGTTGTGCCGCCTCTACTGCCGTGACATCATCTTAAACGTGACACAAACATTACTGACCATAAACAATAACACGAGCGCTAGCTGTTAGCGACTAGCTCATTGTGCTGCATGAAGCAGTTGTTGCATGGTGATTTTACACAAGTGTAACAGTTCAATTGGTCTGGTTGTTTTAGAAGCTTCCAGTAGCTGCTCAACTAAATAAAGTGAAGCTTTAAAGCAGAGTATAGAGTTAATGTAACAAAACGTACCATCCTCCACCGTGGAGAGTCCAGAGCACTCTCCCTCCCATCGCTCGCCGGTCTAAATAGCGTCCATTTGGTCGAACCACCTCCACTTTTCCTTGATGGTTCTGTTGTCACTTCTACATTTATTGTTTTTTACTTTTCCCTACGCTGTTAGTAGGTCCGGCGGTAGCCGTGTGCGGCCAATAGCTGATACACTTCCTGAGAGACCTTTTTCGTTTCGCTCATTGCTAGCGTGTGGACCATCAGCACCTCGTTTACTGACCACGGCGTGGTTTTGCGCACAGCCATTTCTTATTTCACTATTCAAAAGTTGCGTGAACAAATGATACTACTATCGCTGTTGCTAACTTTAAAACTAGCGGGTTGATGTCCCATGTCACAAATCCAGTGATGTTGGTAGTGACGATTCTCTCTGACCAATCGGTGATCTGCAGGATTTTGACGTCACATTTAGTATCAGCTCGGCTCGCTTGGCACCTCAACTGAGGTGGTACTAAAAAAAGTACGAGGTACCAGGTACTATCCAAAGTGGGAAAACCCCCAGTACTGTGCGCAGAGCGACACCCAAAGTGAACTTTGGCCCTTACCCTAATGAACTGTTACTTAACAACATTATTAATTAAACAATGGTGTTTCATATTACTGTTGTTGTTTATTGCTTGCCACGGTAGACATTGGTTTATTTGTGAGCTGCAATGGCATGTAGTTATCTGAATCGAAAAAATGTAGTCACTATTGTGCCTGTTGACGTTCTCTTGTTTTTCTTTCGTTCTCAGGACCGTTCGGACGTGGGACTTGAACTCTGAAAAAAAGCACAAGTCCGTGTTTAAGCCTCGAACGCAGCAGGGTAAGAAAGTGACGCCCACCTGCTGTACGTACAGTCGAGACGGCAAACTCATCGCCGCGGGCTGCCAGGACGGAACCATCCAGATCTGGGACAGGAACTTAAGCGTAAGTGCTGTTTCACATCCTCTAATGCAAGCCAACATTTCGGATGGAGGGAGTTCCATCGGAAGCTGTCTGGAGTTGAAGTTTATCTTTACGTCTCATCTTAAACCAGTCTTAAGACATGATCCACCCACCGTGGCTGGAAGTGTCCAAATCTGAGAGGGGCAATAAAGCGCTGTTGTCCAATGTTAGATGCAGGGGGTCACTGGATGTTTGACCATCCAGGATGAGCAGGGGTCAGAGGTTATTGGAGTGTGATACTGAACAGATCTTCAGTTTTGTAGAGTTTAAGTGGGACGGTGGTGTTAACAACATCTCTGCAACATCTCTCGTGTCAGTCTGACGTGGATGGATCGGGCAGACGTTTAGGGTTCATTCAGACGGGACGCTGGTCTGAGAACAGATTTGTTGCTGTTTGTCTGGTCAGGTCATCTCTGTGGCGTGTGTGGTCTGTCGGATTGTGTTGCTAATTTTGGCTTGAGAGTCTGTGAACTCCAGATACTTTCAAACTGTAGTTTGCCAAGCTAGTCAGAATTTGTAGTAAACAAGATTATAACGGAGTATTGGTCAGTTATTAAATAAATGTTTGCACAAGGAGAATCGAGGGTCCATCCTGACCACACAGATCACCCTAATGACGTCACATGAAAAAACTATTTGTAGCAAAATAACAAAATACTACAAAAGAGCTAAAACCTCTGAATTCTTAATAACAGCTATGTAAATGCCCCCATTAAATTAGAGCATTGTGGGTATCTCCCATAGTCTCAATTTTTGTACTCAATAGTTTGAGTTATTAACACCTAAAATTAACTTAATGGATTTTTTTTTCTCCCCAATTTGGGTTGCCCAATTCCCAATGTGCCCTAAGTCCTCGTGGTGGCGTAGTGACTTGCCTCCGTGTCTGAGACCGTCAATCCGCGCATCTTATCACGTGACTTGTTGAGCGCGTTACCATGGAGACGTAGCACGTGTGGAGGCTTCACGATATTCTCCGCAGCATCCACGCACAACTCACCACCCCACAGAGAGCGAGAACCTTTATTATAGTGTCCACAAGGAGGTTACCCATGTGACCCGGGCCAATTTGGTTGCTAGGAGACCTGGCTGGAGTCACTCGGCACTCCCTGGATTCAAACTCACGACTCCAGGTGTGATAGTCAGTGTCAATACTCTCTGAGATACCCAGACTCTCTTTTTAAGTCTTAACTTAATTTTTCCAGTAATGACAACATTAGGGTTTACAGTGCATGCAAGTTTTCCATCAGAATTTAATTGATGCATAAAATCAAAACAATTCGCGAATAAAGCAGCTTTCCCATCCCATGTGTTTAAGAGAACAAAATCGTCTCCAGCCAGGTCTCCTAAGCAACCAAATTGTCTCGGATGCTAGGGAGGGTAGAGTCACTTGGGATAACCTCCTCGTGGTCGCAATATGAGGTTCTTGCTCTCGGTGGGGCGTGTGGTGAGTTGAGCGTGGATGCCGCGGAGAATAGCGTGAAGCCTCCACACGCGCTACGTCTCCGCGGTAACGCGCTCAACAAGTCACATGATAAGATGCGCGGATTGGCGGTCTCAGACGCGGATTCAATCGAGTCACTACACCACCACGAGGACTTAGAGTGCATTGGGAATTGGGCGTTCCAAATTTGGGAGAAAAGAGAAAAAAAAGTCACTTCTGGAGAAATTATTCATTTTATTTGCATCTAAATGTTTCCATCCATCATTTTTTTATTTGATATCCCAAAATGAGATGGAAACCCAGCTAAAAGGATCTCAAACACACCAATAAAACAAACACAAGATTTCGCATCTTTCTCTGCAGTTTTTCCCCAATTGTTTTTCTATGGAAACATGCTCTAGTCATACATCTTCGACCATTGAGCCGAATCTCGCTGATTGTTCTTTGTTCTTCGTTTTGAATTCATTCAAATGAGCCAGACGTCCCAAATGCACTTGAAAGAGAGTCACTCTTGGAGAGTTTGATTAATTTCTCAGCTCGTTCGGCTTGACATAAAACCTTGAGTTTAATTCTCGCACTGGAACAGATGATAGTGTGATGTTTGCTCTTGCTTGTATTCCCCCTCATGTTTACTTATGGATGGCGAAGTATGGGGAGCTTTTCTGTAGCCAGGAGGACATAATGTAACACGACTCTTCATACGATTGAGAGAGTTTAACGTGTGGTGACTGTCCAAGGGGCCTAATTATTGCCATTCTGTTCCATCATTAAGTAATTGAATCAATACGAGCATTCCTTCAGCTTGAGACTCCAAACCCAGCTGTGTGTTTTGCCGGCTCTGTAGCGCTCTTGCTCACATTTATAGTGTGTGTGTGTGTGTGTGTGTGTGTGTGTTCAGGACGGCTTCTGTGCTGTGGTTTCTGTCAGGAGAGTGTACATGAGCTGCATGTGACTGATGAGTGTGTCTGAGAGTTTTGTTACCTCAGTAAACAGAACTGAAACCGATCGTAACACAGTCACATCTCTGTCCATCACTGCGTGAAAACAGGCGAGAGAATAACACTGGAAATAAAAGTCAAGCTGTGTGGATCTCATTGTGTGATAAAGTTTCTCAAAGCATTTTGGGAAATGGTAATAGATCGTCCAGGTGTTTAATGCACACAGAACATCCCCAGGTCATAGTTCACCCCGAAAATCTAAAGAAATAAATAATAAATTATATTATGTAGAAGGGAACTGAAGCCTGATTTTAAGAAAATTATGATTTTTTGCATTTTAACGTTATTTTAATTACAGTTAAGCATTATGTTCCCTCCAAATTTTTATTATAATGTTGTATTATTAAAATTGTGATTTTTAAACCATTGTAGTATTTGTTGTACGGCCTTTCAGTTCTGTCGACTTTGTAGTACAGTAGTACTTGCATAAGAGTTGTTGGAAATGAAAATATTGGGGTCTGGGTCATAGCGAGTATTGACGGTGACTATCACACCTGGAGTCACGAGTTTGAATCCAGGGCATGCTCAGTGACTCCATTCAGGTCTCCTTAGCAAACAAATTGGCCCGGTTGCTAGGGAAGGTAGAGTCACATGGGGTAACCTCCTCGTGGTCGCTATAATGTGGTTCTCGCTCTCGGTGGGGCGTGTGGCGAGTTGTGCGTGGATGCCGCGGAGAAAAGCATGACGCCTCCTCAAGTACTATGTCTCCACGGTAACGTGCTCAACAAGCCACGTGATCAGATGCGCGGATTGACGGTCTCAGACGCGGAGGCAACTGAGAGTCACTACGCCACCACGAGGATTTAGAGCGCATTGGGAATTGGGCGTTCCAAATTGGGTAGAAAAGGGGAGAAAATAAATAAATAAAAAACATGTCAAGTTGTTATTAATGTCATCTTTATGTCCGTGTTAGTTTTAAAACATTTAGAAAAACATTTATAAAGCATTTTCTACTAATAAATGTTTAGTATAATAAATGAATAGTGTAACCTTCAATTAAAAGGTATTACAATTATTTTCTTGCACCTTGAATATACGCGAGTGTGCATAACTTAATCATTCATTAACAAAATTGTAAAAAAAAATTAACAAATATGGTGAATTATTCAATTATGGATATCAAAATGGTTTCTTATGGTCTCGCCATGTGATCTGAAGAAAAGTGCCTTTTCATAAAAATGATCAAATATTTGTTTACAAACGTATGTGACACATATAGAAAATGTGACGCCATGTTCTGAATTGGTGGACAAACGTGTTAAAAATATTAATAATACTAAAGCAAAGTGATGAATGGGCTGCGATTAAGATATAATTAGCCGATGCGTAATGCAGAACGGACCACAGAACGGAGCAACGATATGCAGAAAAGGACTGCAAGCACCCCCCACCCCCCCATGTGCTCAACAACTACTGACTCACCCCCCACACACACACACACACACACACAAAACAGTGTGGCCAGTTGCCATTTAAAATCCCAGGCCGATATCTCTTCCCAGTCCAGCACTTTGTTCTACATACGTTTAATGGTGCAATGCTTAAATATTTAGTAGTGCGTAAGTTGTGACTCAGTGCCCATTTACACCGCAACTGGCCTTCATTGTAACATACATATAACTGGTGCAACCGGCCCCAGGACACAGTGCAGTAATTTGGGGGGAAATTGTGCTTGCTTGGCATGGAAATGAGGTCACGATGCATTAAAATATTCTATAAAACAGACTACATTTACTTTAGGCAAAATACAATTTTCATGGATTTGATTTGGGGTGAAATGTGACAGACATGTTTCCATGAGATTCGTTCAATTTCATGGTGTCGTTGACGATGTTTCCTGTGATGCGGCCAGTTTGATTGATGTCAACAAACTTCTTTCTCAATGACCGTGGAACGTTTACAGTAGTGATTCTCAACCGAGGGTCACGACACAAAACTAGACAGCTGGGATAAACTGCGCTAAATACACAATGTCATGCAACTAAGCATAAAATCATGCATCGTTAGTAGCAACATAAAGAGACTTGAAAACATGTTGCATACCGTTTGTTGTTGACATCAAAGGCTGTTCATCCTATCGAACTCAATCAAGCATAAAAGCATTGAAATTCAAGAAATTTAAAATAAAGCATTGCCAAATTTTCAGTTCCTCCTATTAATAATAATTTTGTCATATTGTTAACCCTATGCTGCTCTTGTTATTGCTATTTTTAACGCTTCATTTAAGTAATTTTGTTACTGTGTTGGTACCAAAACTGATGTTGAATGTAAAATCTGGATCCTGAAGCAAAACCTGTTGCACGTTCATACTGTTGATGTTATCACACGCAATTATTGACAGCACTTTCCCTTTAAATTCGCCTGTGGTGGACATCCTGGAACAGCTTTAACATCTAAACAAAACTCAAGAAAAACAAAGCGAGGACATGTTCAGTTGGGCGGTCGTAAGACATTATTATCATCTCGTTTGAGGGTCTGAAGGGGCGTGTGGGTTTAATTGGTAGCAGGAATGTGAAGTTAACGTAGAGCATATGGCCTGTGCATTAAACCTCACATAAAACTCCCATCAGTCCCTCTGCTGGCAGGCTTCACGGAGGATGAATGTGTGCGACCGTTCACAACAGAACAAGACCGCTTCCTAAACCACTTTATTGCATTACCGTCCCAGTCCCGGTAGCTTAATATCCTTTATATAGTGCTGTGAAAATGTATTTGCAGTTGGTATTGGATAACACTTTTGCTTCAATAAATAACATTATCATTTAAAAACTGTATTTTGATTTATGTTGGATTTTCTTACAATTTTTACCAAAATATTTTCTGTATTTTAAAATACATGAAGTGTACACAACTTAATTGCAAAAAAATAAATACAAATTCAAACACGTTTTTCAAGGGATTTTGTAGTTCTTTGAATATCAAGAAGTTTACTCAGTGTTGCTCCATTTGACCTAAAAATATCAAAATATCGGATAGTTTAAAAACACACCGTCATTAGGATCTAAAGGGCTCGTCTTTGATTTATTTTTGTATTTTGTCACATGACAAAATAATGGCTACCTGCATGTTGGTTACAACACCTGACTTTGATTTGGTGGTCTTTTTTTTATTTATTTTTTTATATATTGTTACATTTGCTTATTTTTAAAAATACAAAATAGTAAAATATTATTCCATTATAACTATTTCTGCCATACTTTTTAAGTCACAAATAGTTTTGACAATTTATTTATTTTTTTTTATAATATAGTGTGTATATATACACTCACCTAAAGGATTATTAGGAACACATACTAATACTGTGTTTGACCCCCTTTCGCCTTCAGAACTGCCTTAATTCTACGTGGCATTGATTCAACAAGGTGCTGAAAGCATTCTTTAGAAATGTTGGCCCATATTGATAGGATAGCATCTTGCAGTTGATGGAGATTTGTGGGATGCACATCCAGGGCACGAAGCTCCCGTTCCACCACATCCCAAAGATGCTCTATTGGGTTGAGATCTGGTGACTGTGGGGGCCATTTTAGTACAGTGAACTCATTGTCATGTTCAAGAAACCAATTTGAAATGATTCCAGCTTTGTGACATGGTGCATTATCCTGCTGGAAGTAGCCATCAGAGGATGGGTACATGGTGGCCATAAAGGGATGGACACGGTCAGAAACAATGCTCAGGTAGGCCGTGGCATTTAAACGATGCCCAATTGGCACTAAGGGGCCTAAAGTGTGCCAAGAAAACATCCCCCACACCATTACACCACCACCACCAGCCTGCACAGTGGTAACAAGGCATGATGGATCCATGTTCTCATTCTGTTTACGCCAAATTCTGACTCTACCATCTGAATGTCTCAACAGAAATCGAGACTCATCAGACCAGGCAACATTTTTCCAGTCTTCAACTGTCCAATTTTGGTGAGCTCTTGCAAATTGTAGCCTCTTTTTCCTATTTGTAGTGGAGATGAGTGGTACCGGTGGGGTCTTCTGCTGTTGTAGCCCATCCGCCTCAAGGTTGTGCGTGTTGTGGCTTCACAAATGCTTTGCTGCATACCTCGGTTGTAGCGAGTGGTTATTTCAGGCAAAGTTGCTCTTCTATCAGCTTGAATCAGTCAGCCCATTCTCCTCTGACCTCTAGCATCAACAAGGCATTTTCAGCCCACAGGACTGCCGCATACTGGATGTTTTTCCTTTTCACACCATTCTTTGTAAACCCTAGAAATGGTTGTAGCGTGAAAATCCCAGTAACTGAGCAGATTGTGAAATACTCAGACCGGCCCGTCTGGCACCAACAACCATGCCACGCTCAAAATTGCTTAAATCACCTTTCTTTCCCATTCTGACATTCAGTTTGGAGTTCAGGAGATTGTCTTGACCAGGACCACACCCCTAAATGCATTGAAGCAACTGCCATGTGATTGGTTGATTAGATAATTGCATTAATGAGAAATTGAACAGGTGTTCCTAATAATCCTTTAGGTGAGTGTATATATATGTGTGTGCACAGTATATTATTTAAAAAAAATAATGTGTGTGTGTATATATATATATATATATATATATATATATATATATATATATATATATATATATATATATATATATTAGTTGTATTGGCACCCATGGTCCAATATGACCAAAAATCTAACCAAATTGAAACAGAGGAAATATCACCTTTTTAAATAAATATTTTCCTCCAAAATGCATTGGCCACAATTATTGGCACCCTTGTATTGAATACTTTTTGCAACCTCCCTTTGGCCAAGATAACAGCTCTGAGTCCTCTCCTATAATGCCTAATGAGGTTAGGGAACACATGGCAAGAGATCTGAGATCATTCCTCCATACAGAATCTCTCCAGATCCTTCAAATTCTGAGGTCCACGCTGGTGGACTCTCCTCTTCAGTTCACCCCACAGGTTTTCTATGGGGTTCAGGGGACTGGGATGGCAATGGCAGGACCTTGATTTTGTGGTCAGTGAACTATTTTGATTATTGTCCCGCTAGAAGATCCAACCACAGCCCATTTTAAATTTAGATTTTTTTATCTGTTGGTATATGATAGAGTCCATGATGCCATGTATCCGAACAAGATGACCAGGACCTCTGGCAGAAAAACTGCCCCACAACATTAAAGATCCACCACCAAATTTTACCGTGGGCATTGGGTACTTCTTCATCTCTGTGTGCGCCAAAATCATCTCTGGTGTTTACTGCCAAAAAGCTCTGTTTTTGTTTTTTCTGACCATAGAACCCGGCCACATTTGGAGTTCCAGTAGTCTCTGGCAAGCTGATGATGCTTGAGTTTGTTGGATGAGAGCAGAGGCTTTTTTTTCTTGAAACCCTCCCAAACAACTTGTGGTGGTGCAGGTGACGTCTGATATATTTTGTTAGACTTTCTGACCCCAAGACCCAAATTCTTCAATTATCCAGCTGTGGTCCTTCTTTATCCACTAGGACCATCCTCGCTCTGCGTGGCATCTTCCAGGCCGATTCTTAACATCTCTAGCTGATTGGCACTTCTTAATTATTGCCCTGTTGGTGGAAATGGCTATTTTCTTAAAGCCACTTCCCATTTTATGAAGCTCAACAACCTTTTGCTGCACATCAGATTTATATATCTTTAATCTAACCGACTGTGATTGATGATTAAGAGAATTTGGCCTGTGAAATACCTCATACATTTACACCCCTGTGAAACAGGAAGTCATGAATGAACAATTTCATGTTCCTTGTCACCCAGGTGCGCTAACAAATGTAAAATATGAATGGGAATATACTTCAGATATATTACACACAGAATTTCAAGGGGTGCCAATAATTGTGGCCAACGTGTTTTATATATTATACATTATTTAAAATATTAATTTAATAATGAGATATTTCCCCTCTTTCAGTTGTTTAACTTCAATTCAAATTCTGATTTTTTATTTTAATAGAAGATCACAGTCTTCTTTGCTCATATTTACCAAGGGTGCCAATACTTTTGGCCGCCACTGAGTGTGTGTGTGGGTTTGTGTGTGGGTGTGTGTGGGTTTGTGTGTGTGTAGGGGGGTTGTGTGTGTGTCTTTGTGTGTGTGGGTTTGAGTGTGGGCTTGTGTGTGTGGGTTTGAGTGTGGGCTTGTGTGTGTGGGTTGTTTTTTGCGTCTGTGTGTTTGAGTGTGGAATGTGTGTTTGTGTGTGGTGGGGGGGGGGGGTTGAGTGTGGGTGTGAGTGAGTGTGTGTGTGTGTGTGTGTGTGTGTGTGTGTGTGAATACAACATGTGTAACCTCTTAAAACAACAGCATAATGTATACACTGAAGTATCTAGTTTTTAGAAGTCCCCGTGTTGTGAATTCTTCATGTTTTAATTTTCTGTTTTTTTGGAGACTGTTTGTTTTTACTTCAATTCAAGTTCACCTGATTATTTGCTTCATTGTCTGTGCAGATGTTATGCAATCATATGTTTATATTGTGGATATAGTTCAATAGTCTCATATATAGTATGTAGGATGCATTTGATCAAGCTAATTAACCCGCTGTGCTCCTCTCTTTATAATTGAATTATTTGAATCAATTATTTCTGCATTTCTCTTCTTCTCAAAACATTATATGTGCATTGTTTACATCATGCAGTATTTATTTTCATCATCATCCGTATGTGTTATTTATAATTGTTTAATTATCTTTATAATGCATATTTTTCGTCTCGTCTTCATTATTGTTAACACAACCAAAAACCTCTTTCATCAGCGGCGATAGAGTTTGACTTTGGTCGAGATCTTCACCTGTAGAGTATTAATATAACAGGGGACGCTTGAAGACGTGTTTACAATCTGTAAGTTGTTTTATTTTACATAGCAGAGGACACACACATGTGCCTTGCATTCTTTAACAGAACCATATTTAGCATTTAATGGAAACCGCGTGGATGTGAAACTTGCCAAGAACTCTCAAAACATCTTCCGTTTGGCCTAATGGCCCATCGTAGATTAACAGTAATTACAAAGTTAACAAATGAGGTCACATGACACAGCGTGTGAACAGATGACTCGCTAATGCATTATTCACTGAGTAAATGCACCAGCCTCTGCAGCAGAGAGATGCGCGAAAAACCTGCAATTTATTACTGCTTGTTCTGTCAGACTAAATATTTACCCAGCATTCCCCAGCAGCTTACAATAACAGGCCGTTCCGCGAGGGTCCATCGCAGGATCCGTGTCCTATCGCAGGGACATGAGCGAAAGCTTCTGCCAACTCTGCGTCCTTTGAGGACGAGGAGAAAATATCTCTCGCACGGCTTTTCATAAACGTTGTTGTCGTCAAATAGCCTGTTGTAAAAAGCATTGCAAATAGCCGTTGCTGGGTGTGCATGGAAATCTAGAATAAAGAAAAACCCAACTAGATTTCTGTCAGGACGGGGTGATATGGTGGTATATACCATGTGACGGTAGAGTATGCTGTTTATACTGCGGCCGTCAGTGGGCAGAACTACTTTACGTTTGTTTACACGTGAGCGTGACAAATAATCTACACAGCAGGACGTGTCTCAAACAAGATTTATTTCACTCTTTGTTTAGATGAGCATTGTTTTAAACACGTGTTCATGTGTATAGTGTAACGCTGAAAGTCTGCATCTGAGACGAGGCTGAAACAGTCGAATCTACACATAAAAGACATTTGAAAAGGTCCATAAATAAATGATGAAGGCCTGGTGAAAAGACCTTTATATAACACAGAGGAAAAACATTTAAATCTGTTTGTTTTGATAAGATTCAACCCCTCTTGACACTATTTGCAGAATTCCATTTGTGGCGATAGTGACGTGGAAATGACACACTTCGGAGTGTTGTTAGGCACAACAAAAAGTCGTTTACAGTTGCTAAGCAACAAGTATTTCATTCAATGGAATTTTAAAAAAAATAGGTGTTACAACACGATTGTTTCATTTGGTCGTTTTCAACAACAAATAACTATATTGTGATGTAAGCGTGTGCACATACAGTGATGTGACATTTAGGTCACGCCGCTCATGTCTGCTCTCTGTGTTAATCAAAAGCCCAAACTTGTTTAGATCACTTTGGCTTTACTCATAAACGGAGACTGTGACCAGACATGATGAATCTGCATCCAGATGTTGATCCAGATGGAGATATTGTGGTGGACAGATGTGCTCCTGGGTTCTGCTGATGTCTGGATGATTCCGCGCAGGACTTGAACATTGATTGCCGGGTCACGACCTTGCTTCGGTTTGACTCGTGTCTCGCGGTCTTCAAAAGCGCACAGGTGATATGTTACCTTCTGCCTGACGTTCTTCCACATTACATCATCATATTTCAGAGTACCGTCATTTATCTTTTCAAACTACATCGGCTTCAACTCTTGTCATGTTTTTGTAGGTTTTCATGAAGAGATGTCAGGTCACTTTATAAGTTATTATAGCAAAGGTGTCAGCCGCATTATAGACGTTATACATGGGCACCATGTTGGAAAAAACTGGTCTACAATCCTGGTGTGGCTGGTGTTAAATTTAGTAAAAATTTGGAACGCCCAGTTCCCAATTGGGAGGGCAAGGGAGCTGCCTTGGACCACTTTTATATGCCATTTTTACAAACGATTTACCATTAGTTTTGTGTAAAGCTACTGTACAAATGTATGCTGATGATTCCACATTGTATTATGCTGCAAAAACTGTCAGTGAACTGGACAATGTTTTATCAGCTGATTTAAATATGATTTTTGATTGGATAAGAAGAAATAAGTTGGTGCTGAACATCTCGAAAACCAAATCAATTATCTTTGGATCGAGTCATAAACTGTCATCAACACCAAATATGAGTTTGAACTTGTCTGGGGAACCTATAGAACAGGTAGATAAAGTAAAATTACTGGGCACAATAATAGATAGTCAGCTGTCATGGGCAGAACATATTGATATCATAGTTAAGAAGATGGGTTGTGGTATCTCTATGGTGAGGAAATGTCTTTCTTATGTCCCTACACACATCGTGGGACAGGTGGCTAAATCTTTAATCTTATGTCACCTGGATTATTGTGCCCTTGTATGGTCATCTACATCTAAAGGTCAACTAAAAAAATTACAAACTGTCCAAAATAGAGCTGCCAGGTTAGTATTACATTGTCCTATAAGAACAAATATTATAAGTATTGCACCGTCGACTATCATGGCTAATGGTGGAGAAAAGACTGTTTTTTAATATAACTACATTTTTCAGTAAAACTGTCCTTTCTTCTCAACCAGTTTTTTTATATAACCAAATTGTTAGGTGTGATCAGGTTCATTCTCATTTGACTAGGTCAGCTGATGATGGTCAGATGATGTTGCCACGTCCAAATTCAAATGCTTTAAAGAGAACAGTTATTTATGGTGCCATTAATCATTGGAACAATTGTCCATTGAATATACGTAAAATGAATGGCAAAGTCTCTTTCAGGTACCATCTGAGAATGCACTATTTAGAATTGTGAGTAGGGAATGTATGAATGTAGTAACGATGGTAATATTGTAATAATTTATTCTGAATAATTTTTGATGATGTTTATAATGATGTCTACAATGTTTTATTGTTTTTAGATGATCATTGTTATGTAATTTATGTACTTTTTATTTTTCTTGTGGACCCCAGGAAGACTAGCTTCTCACTTTGCTGACAGCTAATGGGGATCCTTTTAACAATAAACAATAAACAATGCGCTCCCAAGTCCTCGTGGTGGCGTAGTGACTCGGCTCAATCCAGGTGGAGGAGGATGAATCTCAGTTGCCTCCGCGTCTGAGACCGTCAATCCGTGCATCTTATCACGTGACTTGTTGAGTGCGTTACCGTGGAGACATGAGCTCATGTGGAGGCTTCACGCTATTCTCCAAGCACAACTCGCCACATGCCCCACCGAGAGCGAGAACCACATTATAGCGACCCCGAGGAGGTTACCCCATGTGACTCTACCCCCTGAACCGGGCGATTTGGTTGCCAGGAGACTGACTGAGTCACTACCACGCCCCGAGCGAGAACCATTATAGCGACCACGGAGGTTACCCCATGTGACTCTACCCTCCCTAGCAACCGGGCCGATTTGGTTGCCAAGGAGACCTGACTGGAGTCACTCAGCACACCCTGGATTCAAACTCGCGACTCCAGGTGTGATAGTCAGCGTTTTTACTCGCTGAGATACCCAGGCTCCCGTGTTTTGGGATTTTTATATATATACAGTATATAGTTGAGCTCAATGAACTGCATTTGTGGCATAATGTTGATTACCACAAAAAAATTATTTTGACTCAAATGTGTGTTCTAGTGAGACACTTACAATGGAAGTCAATGGGGTTTAAACTATAAATATTAAAATACTGTTTCAAAAGTATAATGTAAAGTTTCAATGTAAACATGATTTTAGTGATAAAATAAAATTACTTGCTAACCTTTTCTTCGTAAAGTTATGTCCAGTTTTACAACTTTAGTGCAAGACGACATAACGCCTAAAACCTTGAAACAGCCCGAAAAAACGACCGATTTAAACTAATTTACAGCTGAAATAATGCACGAGTTTAACATTCATTTATAAGTGCTTTTATACAAAATAAGCTTCACATTTCTGTCTTTAAACCCTCCAAAAATTGTCCCCATTGACTTCCATTGTAAGTGTCTCACTCTGACCTCCATTTTTGCATTTATTTTTTTAAATTTTTTTATTAAAGGAGGGACAATTTTTAATACAATTAATTAATTATTTTATCAGTTATTTTTGTGGTAATCAATATGATGCCTCATAATTTGATGATGCCTGATTGATTGTGTTTTAATGCATTCTACTCTTTAAAGGTTTAACTATGAGTAAGTGAGTACTTTAAAGCATTACAGCTGTGATTCAAATCATAAGAACACACAGCTGTTCAAAAGGTGTGTTATGAGGCCAAATGCATGCATTAAAGTGCATTGAGAATACATTTATATACAGGCATGCATCATTTGTCAAAAGTAAATCTCAGAGCATTTTGAGATATTCAGGTCCATGATTCATGCTCCTGCTTTTTTACGTCTTCCTGTAACACACACACAAACACACACTCACTCTCACACACACAAACACACACATACACACTCTCACACACACACTCACACTCACTCTCACACAAACACACACACCCTCTCACACACACTCTCACACACTCACTCTCTCACACACACACTCACTCTCACACACACACTCACACACACTCTCACACACACACAAACACACACACTCACTCTCTCACACACACACACACACACACACACACACACACACTCTCTCACACACACACACACACACTCTCACACACACACACAAACTCACACACGAACACTCACACTCATTCTCACACAAACACACACACACTCACTCTCACACAAACACACACACACACACTCACACACCCTCTCACACACACTCTTACACACACTCACTCTCACACACTCACTCTCTCACACACTCACTCTCACACACACACATACACACACACACACACCCTCTCACACACTCACACACTCTCTCACACACTCACACAAACTCACTCTCTCACACACACACTCACTCTCACACAAACACACACTCACTCTCACACACACACACACACACACACACACACACACACACTCACACACCCTCTCACACACACACAAACACTCACACACCCTCTCACACACACACAAACACACACACTCACTCTCTCACACACACACACACACACACACACACACTCACACACACACACTCACACACACACACACACACACACACACACACACACACACAACTGTTCCCGACTTTAACCTGGTACAGTAACATAAATAAAGTGATATTTGTTCTTACTAATGTGTCCTGAAGCACTTTGTGAGATGAACGTCTTGGTGAGTATTTTTGGTCCGTTTCCTGCAAAATGAGAGTGATAAAGAATAATTTTATCAACTTATACGAGTGCACAAGCGTTTGACTGGTTTCAAATCTAACAGACATGCACTAAATATCCAGTTACGTTTTTATGGACTCATTTTCTGAGAGGTTGTGCGGAAACATTCATGCATTTAATGGCATAGATGCAGAGCACGTCTGAAAGTCATCACTCGAACGCAGCAGATGATCCTATTCACATAATCAGATGAATAAATCACAGGAAAATGATTAAACCGAAGACTGATGTAAGCTTCTCTGACTCACTCTTTTGGGAGTTAATTGTTTTCTGCCAGCTGGGGCGAGAGCTTTAGGAGCCGCGATTGTTTTCAAAGGCACATCTGTGTGAGTTTGTTCACCTCTCGCTGTCGTAAAACAAATGCAGCATCTGGAGATCGAGATCAGCCAGCAAACAAAAACAGTGTACTATATATATATATATATATTTTTCCCCAATAATGCAAGGTAACCTTCTGGGAAGGCTTTCCACTATACTGGATGTAGTGGCATGGCTGCAGACACAAGTGCGCTGATGTTGGGCGATGGGGTCTGGCATTCAGTTGGCATTCTAACTCACCCCAAAGGTGGTGCTCCCCAGCCTGAGAGAACGAGGGAGGAATGTGACCGGGCGAAGGGCGGGGCGGGGTCGTGATTATACACACCCGGTCCCTTATCAGGCTAATTAAGCCTCCGAGAGGGATAAAGGCCGACTGCGGACGGTGGTGCGAGGAGAGAGAGATCGTTTACGGACATGTCCGTCGGTGTGTGTGTGTGTGTTTGTCTTAAGTTAATCATTAAAATATTGTTTATATCGCCAGGCCGGTTCTCGCCGCCTCCTCTCCATTGAACTGCTTTACAGTGACTTAAGTGGCACATTCGAGTTCATCCGTTTTTCTAACGTGTTTCTTGGTTTTATTGCAGGTCCACACCAAGTTCCACTGTCGTCAGGCCCACATGCCCGGAACGGACACCTCCTGTCTCAGCTTCTCCTATGACGGACTAACTCTGGCGTCACGGGGAGGTGAGATCACACTGAGTTTGCTTGTGCTTCTTACTGGGCAGTATGATGGGATCTGGGTAGACATGAGCTAATTTTGGAAAGTTGTCCTGCGGTTTGATATGCTTTACTCCATCCTCCATCCATTGTTAGATATACTCAAATCTATAAGTACATTAGTTCTTGCTCGTGCTTTTTTACATCTTCCTGTAACACACACACACTCTCTCACACACACACACACACACACACACACTCTCACACACTCACTCACTCACACACACAAACACACACACACACACACACACTCTCTCACACACACACACACTCACACACACACACACACACACACACACACTCTCACACACTCACTCACTCACACACACAAACACACACACACACACACACACACACTCTCTCACACACACACACACACACTTGGGGCTGTGGTAGAGCGGGTCGGCCACTAATCGCAGGATTGGCGGCCCACATGACTCCACATGCCGAAGTGTCCTCGGGCAAGACACTGAACTCCAAGTTGCGCCCAATGGCAGGCTAGCACCTTGCATGGCAGCTCTGCCGTCGTGTGTGTGTGCGTGTGTGTGAGTGTGTGAATGGGTCACAGTGTAAAGAGCTTTGGTAACCGCTAATGTTAAAAAAGCGTCATTTAAGTGCAGACCATTTACCATTTCATTCAGCTTTATTTACTTAAAAAGGTGTCACAAGAGGAAGATTTAACATTGGTTCAAATGATCATTTTTATCATCGTTTCTACTTAATTGAATTGGCTCAAAAAAAAGTCATTAAACATGATTTTCCAAAAACATGCACCAGGAAAAATGGCATGTATTGAACAGGATCCAACTTCACCAAAGGGAACAATAATCCCCCTAATGGTGACTAATTATGGTTAAACGACATCAGAATACTATACATTGCTCTGAATTCTTAATATCAAGCAATTTAATGTACTAATAATTTCCATTTGAATATACAAACATGCTTAAATGATTTAAGAACAAGAGATTATGGGTGTTACCCACAACCTCAGTTCTGTACGGGGTTATTAGTACTTAAAATCCTCGCGAGAGGATTTTTTTTAGGATAAAATCCTTGAGAGCGAGAACCACTAATCAACACCACGAGGAGGTTACCCCATGTGACTCTACCCTCCCTAGCAACCGGGACAATTTGGTTGCTAAGGAGACCTGGCTGGAGTCACTCACCACACCCTGGATTCAAACTCACGACTCCAGGAGTGATAGTCAGCGTCAATACTCGCTGAGATACCCAGCTACCCCCCATTATCTTTTAATATTAATGTTTAATCCAGTTTTTATTTATTGTTTTTAATTTATTTTAAAATAGACTTTTATGCATCTTGTATTTTCTTCATGTAAAGTACTTTGAATTAAACATGCCTTAATATAGAAAACTGATAAAAATGGCTCAAAACACATCTTATCCAGTCAGAACCGTCTGTTGTTAGACGTTAGTTTCACCATTTTGCTATAAAATGCTTTCAGTATAAAACGATCACTGTAGAATATTAAAGATAATATTAAATATTATAGAATATTAAAGTCTCAAAATAGTGCAACCAAAATTATTACATTTATATTAAATTAAAATGTAAATAAAAAATTTTATTATATAAAATAAAATATTTTTTTTTAAATTAAATTATAAATGACAAATTAAATTAAATTATATATTAAATAAAAAATGAAATAAAATAAAATTATAAAACATTTTATTATATAAAATGAAATGATATATATTTTTTAAATTAAATTATAAATGAAAAATTAAATAAAATTATATATTAAATCAAAAATGTAATTAAATTATAAATAAAAAAATGTATTATATAAAATAAAATTATATATTTTTTTAATTAAATTATAAATGAAAAATAAAATAAAATAATATATTAAATCAAAAATGTAATTAAATTATAAATAAAAAATGTAATTTAATAAAATAATAATATAATATATTTTATTATTATGTTATATTATGTAATTTAAAAATAGATGTAATTATGAAATGTGAGACATTTGTTATGAATAATCTTTTATTTACCATCAGTTTCCAAATCAAATGAGATAAAAACACGCGATTGTTTCATATAAACATTTGAATATCCATCAAAAATAACAATTTTGTGTTGTATACGGTTATCATGATATGCACTTACTCATACTGTGATGCACGATGTCGGTCACACTGCCTACGCTTTTTTTGGATCAGCCTTGACATTATTGCATTTCCAGACACAAAGAGTAGCTGTATCCAAACACTAGAGCTCTTGTTGTGTGTGACCTTTGAGAGAGGAAAACCGTTCCACACTTCCTGTAGATGACCCCAATAAACATACAGACACTCAGCTGTGACCCGACACAAACCTCTCTTTCACCGAACGGCCCGTCGTTCACATGGACGTCACTGTCGTTTAGAGATTCACACTTTGAGGAGTGTTAGTCAGCACATGCGTGGAGATCCCCGTGTGCATTATACACGCACTGTGACCAATCAGAGTCAAGTATGAGCATGACTCACACCGCCGTCAGCGCTGATTCAGTCGTTTGCTCCTCTGTTTGTCGCACGCTTTGAAGGTGCATTGGATTCATTTATCATATTCCTCATTTGAGTTGTCTCTGATGTCCGTTCAATGATTTCCAATGCTTGTTTTGTCTGTTTTGTGTCATTTCAGGCGATGACAGTCTGAAGACGTGGGACATTCGGAATTTTAGGAAACCTCTCGGTGTTGTTAACGGTTTGAATACCTTCTTTCCAATGTAAGGAAACTATAGAAATGCAACATCTCCTCCAGGGTTGGATTGGGAGACGGAGTTTTACCATGAATTTCAGGATTCTTGCGGCCCACTGAACATCAATATCTATATATCGATTATTATTATTATTGATTTATATATGGGTTACGTTGCACATGAATAGAACGGATCAGTCCGTGCTATGACCCACTGACTGATGAAGTTGACGACGCATTAAAGTAGTTATAAAACACGAAACACAACTCATTTACTCCCTGTGTGCTTCTCTTTATGCAGCTGGATCATAAACAGGCTAATAGCAATAACAAAAATGTTTTTATTATTCAGGAAACAACGTTTATGCAACATTTGAGATAATTCTTTCACTCCAGTATTTGCCTCCACTGCTGATATGAAGGCCCTCTTGGGCAATGCACTGGAACTCAGGAACTTATTGGTTTTAAATAGTTTTGCTGTGTCGATATGCACTAGACGGACGTCTTTGGCGGCTTTGAAGCGTTTCGCTGTTATTTAGTGGCTCGTGCAGGAGCACCACACTTTTTTTTAGAAAAAAAGAACTTCAGTAGTTAAAAAGGTGTTTGAAGACACTTGCGTTTTGTTCTATTTGTGGCGCCACGTCTAGCTTTTTTGTAGTGCAAGGACGCATAAGATGTGAACGGCCCCTTATTTTTGTATCCTCTTTGATCCGATGACAAAGATGGGAGTGGGAAACTTTGTGGAACAAATTATTATCAGGGTTGATTGTATATTTTGAAAATTAAATATATTGTACAGCAATAATGTCTTTTTTTAAAGGAGATTTATTTTTGTTTAATTTTGGCTTTTTTTTTTTTCCAGAAATCATTATATGCATCAGCCTGCTAGCTTCCCACCGGGAAAAGTCCCAACTCTCCCCTCAAATTTATTTAATTAATTAATTAATTAATTAATTAATTTGAAATCATATGCATTAGCCTGCTAGCTGCCCACCGGGAAAAGTCCCAACTCTCCCACGAATTATTCACTACCCCAGAAATCATATGAATTAGCCTGCTAGCTGCCCACCGGGAAAAGTCCCAACTCGCCCCGCAATTTGTTTTTTCTTTTTTTTCCTTTTTTTTTCTTCCAGAAATCATGCATTAGCCTGCTAGCTGCCCACCGGGAAAAGTCCCAACTCTCCCCGCAATTTTTTCTTTCTTTTTTTTTTCTTCCAGAAATCATGCATTAGCCTGCTAGCTGCCCACCGGGAAAAGTCCCAACTCTCCCCGCAATTTTTTTTCCCCAGCAATCATGCATTAGCCTGCTAGCTGCCCACCGGGAAAAGTCCCAACTCTCCCCCAATTATTATTATTATTATTATTATTATTATTATTATTCTATTTTTTTTTTTCTTCAGAAATCATATGCATTAGCCTGCTAGCTGCCCACCGGGAAAACTCCCAACTGCCCCCCCTCGAACTGTGTTCCAAAGATCAGTTTTTGGTAACATTTGTCTTATAGACTGTATATAATTCATTATAAATGCATTCATAATGCCTTAAAGTAGTGCATCATATATTTGAATTACAGTTATAGAAGCAATAATTCAGCCCATGCATTATAGTGATTTTACCACAAGTTAAGGTGCTGACACACCACACTTCACACTCCTTTCACTCCCATTTAAATGCATCCGAACATGACATGGGAGACTGAAAATCAAGCTCATGCAAAGAAATGTCACATTCCACCACGGACAAAAGTTCAAGTTTGGAGAACTCTGACTTGCGTGTCTAGATGCAGAGACGAGTGAACAATAGAAGTTTGAAATGTCACGGACTTCTTGGCTCAATGCAAAGAATACATATTTCAAAGTTGCATGTTTTTATTCATGCATCCCATGAGTGACAGTATATTTTAACATTTAAAAAATTTTGATATTGTTATTTGTGATTTATTATCATATCCTGCCCGTTGCGGTGCCTAAATTAATTGTGCATGCTCAAAGTCTAGTATTTAGGTATAGTGTGACGCAAACATTTAACCCTGGTAAAATCACGGTAACACATCCTTGAGTGGCTTTATTTTAGAAAATGCCAATATGATAAAATACACCAATTTGATATGCAAATGTATTAATGATATAAACTTATTGATGATTATAACTTTAAAGAGAATAATGCATTTTAATACAGTACATCATAACACAACACAACACATGAATTTTGGATGTTGAATGTTTATTGGAGGTTTTATTGCAATATAGTCTCTAGAAGTATTAGTATGCAATAAAGCTTTCGTTACAGATTTATAAGAACGATTCTCAGTTGCTTCCACGTCTGAGACCGTCAATCCGCGCATCTTATCACGTGACTTGTTGAGCGCGTTACCATGGTGATGTAGCGTGTGTGGAGTCTTCGCGCTATTCTCCGCGGCATCCACGCACAACTCCCCACACGCCCCATTGAGAGCGAGAACCACATTATAGTGACCACGAGGAGGTTACCCCATGTGACTCTACCCTCCCTAGCAACCGGGCCAATTTGGTTGCTAAGGAGACCTGACTGGAATCACTCAGCACGCCCTGGGATTCGAACTAGCGAACTCCAGGGGTGGTAGCCAGCGTCTTTAGCACTAATTGGCCCGGTTGCTAGGGAGGCTAGGGTCACATGGGGTAACCTCCTCGTGGTCATGATTAGTGGTTATCGCTCTCAATAGGGCATGCTGAGTGACTCCAGTCAGGTCTCCTTAGCAACGAAATTGTCTTGGTTGCTTGGGAGGGTAGAGTCACATGGGGTAACCTCCTCGTGGTGGTGATTAGTGGTTCTCGCTCTCAATGGGGCGTGTGGTGAGTTGTGTGTGGATCGTGGAGAGTAGCATGAGCCTCCACATGCTGTGAGTCTCCACGGTGTCATGCACAATGAGTCACATGATCAGATGCGTGGATTGACGGTCTCAGAAGCGGAGGCAACTGAGACTCGTCCTCCACCACCCGGATTGAGATGAGTAACCGCGCCACCACAATGACCTACTAAGTAGTGAGAATTGGGCATTCCAATATTGGGGGGAAAAGGGGATAAAATAAATGTGAATGATCATTAACGGACAACATTTTGAATCAGTCTTTGCACGTATCTCTCACGTTTGTATTCCTTTTAAAACAGGACAGATTGCTGTTTCAGTCCAGATGATAAACTCCTCGTCACGGGCACCTCTGTAAAGAAAGACGAAGGCAACGGGAAACTGGTGTTCTTTGAGAGAGAATCGCTTAAAAAAGCCTACGAGATTGAAGTCACCAATGCGGTATGTTTACCACAGCGTACTTTTTCCATAAACACAGAATGAAACATTAGACTTTGTTGTGTCTGACAGATTTAACGGAGGGCTTTAGGTTAATTTCTTAGTTGTGCAGTTACTCAGAGGTGCTTAGCAGAGGATCCGACTCATTATCTCTAACGAATGAGTTCAGACACAGTTTATGTGGAGTGAAATGTTTGTACTACTAATTATGGTGTTTGTGCAGCAGCACTGCATTAATATTACTCAAACATTCTGGTGATGGTTTCTAAACTTCAAACCCCAAGTATTAAACTTCTGCAAATAATTCAGCCCAAACCACTTAACTTACAGACTTCCACATTGCTTTGTAGATCATTTCAGCCTCACATGTGATCTATTTTTTGTTTTTTTGTTAACTGGATACTTTGTAATTCTACTTTTTTTAAATCTCCCATTGATTTGCATTAATAGAATGTTCAACATTCAAAATGTAACAAGAACAGACTGAATTTGTTTGGTCTTCTTTCTTACATCTATTTGTATACTGAGTCTTGATTGGTCTTTATTGCATAGATTTAATAATTTAAACCACATTTTCACTGTAGAGTTAAAGCACCATGTGTTGATTCTCATGCACGATGTTGAGTGTGATGACGGTGGCAAAGCCATAGCATCGACCTCATCTAGACTTTAACATGCATCTCTTGAGAGGGTTCGACTCACCTGAGTCGCACTGAGAGCTCTCTGTGAGTTAAGAGCTCAGGCTGAGATGGGCGACTATAGAAAGCTCTTGGATGTATGACAGCTGAAATCTCCCGTGGCCATACGTGATGGAATGTGCTTGTCAGTGAGCTTGTCAGTGAAAGCTTGTGGTTGTTAGTTTTCTGCGGACCCGTCCCTGAGCCCCAGCACTCAGCATCGCTCCGTCTGTAGTCATAACACTGTAAGCGCTAATGGCAGATCTTATAACTGACAGGATTTTTATGGTGCTGTATCCAAAAAGTAGGCAGGTATTAATGGAATACCGGTAGTACGGACGCCTTCGAGGACAGGGAGGGAATACATTTTCTAAAGTTTTGCTTTCACTCGTAACTTTTTAGCATTCTCTCACAATAAGTTTTGTGTTCCTTCTCATATAATGTTTTTTTGTTCCCTCTCAATATGATTTGCGTTCCATTGCAATGTCTTTTGTGTTCCCTCACAGTATGATTTGTGTTCCCTCACAGTATGTTTTGTGTTCTCTCACAGTATGTTTTGTGTTCCCTCACAGTATGTTTTGTGTTCCCTCACAGTATGTTTTGTGTTCCCTCACAGTATGTTTTGTGTTCCCTCACAGTATGTTTTGTGTTCCCTCACAGTATGTTTTGTGTTCCCTCACAGTATGTTTTGTGTTCCCTCACAGTATGTTTTGTGTTCCCTCACAGTATGTTTTGTGTTCTCTCACAGTATGTTTTGTGTTCCCTCACAGTATGTTTTGTGTTCTCTCACAGTATGTTTTGTGTTCCCTCACAGTATGTTTTGTGTTCTCTCACAGTATGTTTTGTGTTCCCTCACAGTATGTTTTGTGTTCTCTCACAGTATGTTTTGTGTTCTCTCACAGTATGTTTTGTGTTCTCTCACAGTATGTTTTGTGTTCCCTCACAGTATGTTTTGTGTTCTCTCACAGTATGTTTTGTGTTCCCTCACAGTATGTTTTGTGTTCCCTCACAGTATGTTTTGTGTTCTCTCACAGTATGTTTTGTGTTCCCTCACAGTATGTTTTGTGTTCTCTCACAGTATGTTTTGTGTTCCCTCACAGTATGTTTTGCGTTCCCTCACAGTATGTTTTGCGTTCCCTCACAGTATGTTTTGTGTTCCCTCACAGTATGTTTTGTGTTCCTCACAGTATGT
This sequence comes from Xyrauchen texanus, assembly GCF_025860055.1. NCBI lineage: Eukaryota > Metazoa > Chordata > Actinopteri > Cypriniformes > Catostomidae > Xyrauchen > Xyrauchen texanus. Next base: position 31,964,574 of record NC_068318.1, read on the forward strand.
TTTGTGTTCTCTCACAGTATGTTTTATGCTCCTCACAGTATGTTTTGTGTTCTCTCACAGTATGTTTTATGTTCCCTCACAGTATGTTTTGCGTTCCCTCACAGTATGTTTTGTGTTCCCTCACAGTATGTTTTATGTTCTCTCACAGTATGTTTTGTGTTCCCTCACAGTATGTTTTGTGTTCTCTCACAGTATGTTTTGTGTTCCCTCACAGTATGTTTTGTGTTCTCTCACAGTATGTTTTGTGTTCCCTCACAGTATGTTTTGTGTTCCCTCACAGTATGTTTTGTGTTCCCTCACAGTATGTTTTGTGTTCCCTCACAGTATGTTTTGTGTTCTCTCACAGTATGTTTTTGTGTTCTCTCACAGTATGTTTTGTGTTCCCTCACAGTATGTTTTGTGTTCCCTCACAGTATGTTTTGTGTTCCTCACAGTATGTTTTGTGCTCCCTCACAGTATGTTTTATGTTCTCTCACAGTATGTTTTGTGTTCCCTCACAGTATGTTTTGTGTTCTCTCACAGTATGTTTTGTGTTCTCTCACAGTATGTTTTGTGTTCCCTCACAGTATGTTTTGTGTTCTCTCACAATATGTTTTGTGTTCCCTCACAGTATGTTTTGTGTTCTCTCACAATATGTTTTGTGTTCCCTCACAGTATGTTTTGTGTTCTCTCACAATATGTTTTGCCTCACAGTATGTTTTGTGTCCCTCACAGTATGTTTTGCGTTCCCTCACAGTATGTTTTGTGTTCCCTGACAATGTTTTGTGTTCTCTCACAATATGTTTTGTGTTCTCTCACAATATGTTTTGTGTTCCCTCACAGTATGTTTTGTGTTCTCTCACAATATGTTTTGTGTTCCCTCACAGTATGTTTTGCGTTCCCTCACGGTATGTTTTGTGTTCCCTCACGGTATGTTTTGTGTTCTCTCACAATATGTTTTGTGTTCTCTCACAATATGTTTTGCGTTCCCTCACAGTATGTTTTGCGTTCCATCACAAATATGTTTTGCGTTCCCTCACAGTATGTTTTGTGTTCCCTCACAAATATGTTTTGCGTTCCATCACAATGTCTTTTTCATTCCTTTACTGTGTTTTGTTCCCTCGAAATTTGTTTTGCATTCCCTTGCAATAAGTTTTGTGTTCTCACATTATTGTTTTGCATTCCCTTGCAATGTCTTTTCCGTTCCCTTGCAATAAGTTTTGTGTTCTCACATTATTGTTTTGCGTTCCCTTGCAATGTCTTTTTCATTCCCTTATAATATGTTTTTTGTTCCCTCAAATTTTTTCATTCCTTCACAATATGTTTTGCATTCCCTCATAATAGTTTTGCATTCACTTGCAATGTTTTGCGTTCCATCGCAATGTCTTTTGTGTTCCCTTACAATATGTTTTTTTTTCCGACATAATAGTTTTTCATTCCGTCGCAACAGATTTGTGTTCCCTCACAGTATGTTTTGTGTTCCCACATTATAGTTTTGCATTCCCTCGCAACAGGTTTTTAGAAGACTTGAAGTATAGCCCACAAGTTGTATGGACTACTTTAATGGTGCTTTTTTTTATTTTCTGGAGCATGACAGTATAAATCACAATCCACTTTCTTTGTATGGAGAAGAGCTGCACAAACATTCTGCATCGCAATTGAGTGAGTAAATGATCACAGAATTAGAATTTTTGGGTGAACTGTCACTTTAACTGTAATCAGTCAGGGGTTTCCACCTTTTATCAGTTTGTGTTCTGAATGGCTCTTGTTTGGTGAAAATACCTTCGGACTGTCCATGAGACTGAAGTTATTTATAGCTGACGTGCTCTTCGGCGAGCTATTTACTGTGTTTATCCAGTGCGTCTCTCCTCAAGACGGCTGAAGAATTTAAGTGCTGTCTTTTATGAAATGGTACACCAGGCGGCTCTGTGAAAGGAAGAGCTAGCAATCATTCGAGTGTAAACATTGGACATAACCCTGCAGCGGGGTCGTGCTATGCGCGGTTAGCTGGGCGCATTTCCATGCTAGGAAGAGTAAATACTCCAGGGGTGGCTCTTAACTTTCACAAGGTGCAAAAATCAGGTGAGGCATCTGCCTTCTCCAGAATTCCTACCGGACCATCTGGCTTCTGCATTTGGAATGTGGCTGACCTTGTTTGATGCCCGAAAACTAAAATAGAACCAGTCCTCTTCGGATTTAATGATATAGTGTTTATTTAAGTGTTTTATAACGTCTTGGACTTGCACAGAAAGGCTTATGCCTGACTTTGTTTAATCTAACTTTGTGCTAAAAGCAGGATTAACCTTAAAAGTTTAGACAGTCTCCAGGTGTCTTCTACTCATGTTTGAGACACTTGGTTTGGCGTTTTGGATCTGAATCTGAATTCGATTCCACCTCCCTCTCCCCCACAGGTGTCTGTTCACATTGTGCATTTGGGTCTGAATCATGCTAGGCTTGAGTTATCAACTTGAGTACCACCATGATTACTAAAGGCAGCTGTTTACATTTTTGCCAGTATAATTCGACTTTGCCAATACCGATAATTAGGGTGGTGGAAAAGGCTGATAACCGATAGGCAACCATCCATCCATCCATCCATCCATCCATCCATCCATCCATCCATCCATCCATCCATCCATCCATCCATCCATCCATCCATCCATCCATCCATCCATCCATCCATCCATCCATCCATCCATCCATCCATCCATCCATCCATCCATCCATCCATCCATCGCCAGGCCAGGGATGTAATCTCTCCACCTAATCCTGGGTCTTCCTCAAGGCCTCCTCCCAGCTGGACATGCCTGAAACACCTCCCTAGGGAGGCGGCCAGGGAGCATCCTTACCAGATGCCCAAACCACCTCAACTGACCGATAGGCAGTTAGTTGTTAAAATCAATTTAATGAATGCTAAAAAATTATGCTTTATCTTTCCTTACTGGGACAAGCGCAGAAATCGAGGCAAAAGAATTCCAAAATGAATAAAATCCCAGATGCAGTTTATAGTGCAATCAAAATTCCAATAATAAATTCACTCTTACATTCACATTTAGAGACGCTTTTATCCAAAGCGACCTACAAATGAGACACATGGCAAGCAATTTGTCATACAAAGTTTAACAACATCTGCATTATAGGACTGCCAAGTTCTCACAGTGGCTGGAGTAGTAAAGACGCTAGCACAGGAGACAGAGACAGAACAGATTTTGTTTGTACATTAGTGTAGGTTCAGTGCAGTTAGTGTGGGTTGGTTAAGTGCTCGCAGAATAGATTTCAGATGCTTCTTGAATGTTGGGAAGGTAACATCAGATCGTGTGGAGGTTGGAAGTTCATTGCACCACAGAGGAGCAGAGAAGGTGAACGATCGTTAAATAGACTTTGAGCCTCTTTGTGATGGGACCACCAGGTGTCGCGCAGAGAGCGAGTTGGAGCATAGACCTGAAGAAGTGAATTGAAGTAAGTGGGTGTGGTTCCATTGGCTGTCCGGAAGGCCAGAGTCAAAGCCTTGAATTTGATTTGGGCAGCTACAGGTAGCCAGTGGAGTGAAATCAAGAGTGGGGTGACATGAGCTCAAGAGTGTGTGTGTTTGTGCACATTTTCCTGCTGATAAAGTTGGATTCACCCTTTTACAACCGTGTAAACCCTGTGATCTCGCAGAAATGACAATTTAAAGAATTGTACAGCTCCGATAATAAACAAGTTTTAACAGAAGAATTCATGTAATTGCTTTTATGAAATTATAAGCTTCACATTTCTGCCTTTTTAATCCCTCCAAAAATGGGCCCCATTGACTTGCATTTTAAGTGTCTCACTGGAACAGATTTATTAGCTTTTTTTTTTTTTTTTTTTTAAAGAAAAGGAGGATCGAGTCAAAATTGATCGATTGACTTTATCTTGTACTGAACCTGGAATATTCCTTTAGTGATTGAACAACAGTATTTTGCATGTTTGTATTTAGTTTTTATTAAAGTAGTTATTACAACCAATGTTTTTTCGCTGTCCTTTTCCACATATCGCGGCGCCGTTTTGTGGTCCGTTCTACATAACGCAACAGCTCATTTTAGCTTATCTCGGCCGTCCCACCGGCCCGCTCGGTTCTCCCGATGGCCAGTCCACCCCTGATCGCCCCCAAAATGCGTCGGCCCACCGGGAAAATGCCTGGTATGCTAGATTACCAGTCCATCCCTGGTTCTCGGTTCATTTCAACTAGGACATGATGAAAGTAATGACTCTTCTAACTTCATTGAAATGAACCTGCTCAAAAGAGTCATTCGTTATTATTTGTTGTTACGTGCAACCAGCAAGGACATCGCAAAGATGTGTTTTCTATTTACACTTTGTAATATAAACTTTTTAAATTAAATTCATATTGCATTATATATTATTTCAATGCAACCAGTCTTTCCATTCAGACTGTATTTCAAACATAATTTCTGTTGCCGTGGCGCTGCGGATTCAGAATGTTTTAGTAGCGTTTCATGCACATCGGCAGAATAATGTAGACGTTTAAGAATCATTAACAGAACATAATGAAAATCCTTTGATTCCGTTACATTTCTGATTCTGCATAAGAACTGCTGCTTGATCTTGGTTGCACACGTGCTCATCTCTGCACGTATGCAGATGTAAAGTATGGCAAACTCACACACACAATATCTGCAATGTAACGAGTAAAGTCTCTGCTTGGCTTTAAGCTCATTTTAGATTCACTATCTTTCTAAATAATCAATTACTCCATGGAGGAGGATTAAGCCTGTACATCCAGTTAAGTCTATCAGGGTTTGAATGCACGGAGATACCTCGTCGGGGGAGGAGTGTCGAAAGCTGTATTCTAGGTCAGGCTAGCTTAACTGGGCTTCAGACAGAGAGGAAGTCGAGCTTGCTGGGAAAGCTCAGGGTTTGGAGCTGAACATCTGGGAGCTAAGCAGCTTTAAAAGCACCCCCTTACATGCTGGCACTGTAAAAAAAAAGTTAAATTTACAGTAAAAAAAAATCATAACCCTGATATTAGCCTTCTGAAACTAAAAATCTGCTTTTTACTTTATAAGGTATTTCTTAATCACCATAGTAACAACACAAGGGCACATGATGACATGTTCATCAATAGTGGCTCTTCCAGGATCAATGATTAATAAACATATACAGACAGTGTCACAGTGTCACTCACACTGAACACAAACAGGGTAACACGTGAGATTTAAATAATGCAGTAAACATTAACTAGCTACGTCACATATAACACCGAACACCCCAGTGTATGTGACTGATATTAAAAATAAGATGAAAAATAACTATTCCCAAATGTGGAGCGGAGGGGGGCGGGGCCGGGTCGGAATATCGCACGCCCGGTCCCCAATCGGCCTGATGAGGCGCTCGAGGGATAAAGGCGGCCGGTGACGATGGTTCGAGAGAGAGAAGAATTACGGGCATGTCCGTCATATGTGTTTATGTTTGTGCTTTGTGTTTTCATTAAATTATTATTTATATTGACAAACCGGTTCTCGCCTCCTCCTTGCCCATCGATTAACTGTTTTACACCATAAAATATAATGAAATGTAATGGGTCACGCAGGGAATTCTGGGAATGCCGTTTTTTTTTTTTTACTGTAATTTTAACAATAATTTACTGTAAAAAGTACATGTACTCTCTTATTATACAATGTAAATGTTTACCATTATTTATACAGGAAAATCTTACTTTTTACATCTATAAAATGTAGTTTTTACAACTTTTTATTGTATATATACAGTTAATATATGTTAATCAATTAACATTTTATTTCTGTAGCATTTTTACAGTATTTTACAGTTAAAATGACAGTCGTTTTTACAGTGCAGGAATTGATGTGCTAGTTACAGTTTAATTATTTATATCAATAATTATAATTTTGACTAGAAATGCATTGCTGATATGTGAAATTGGAATTTCAACTAGTAAGATATTATAGATATCTTTAATTGCTTTTTGAACAGGAGTGAATTACAGATTATTGTGAAATTCTACTAGTTACAGATTTAGTAAATATTTGTACTATTTGAAATTGTATATTTTTATATTATATGTAATATAAGTTTTATATTATATTAAGAATTGATGTTTTTACTTGTGCAAATATATTTACTCATATCAATACAATTTACTAGTATCAAGAATTAGCATATTAACTAGTGAGCACTTTAATTTTAGATATTTATATTTCATATACTGCACATGATTTTAATGGCTTGCAGTAGACAATCGGCTTTTCTTATAAAGACAAAAAACAGCATGACCATTCTGTACAACATCTCCTATTGTGGTCCATGGAAGAAAGTAAGTCATGCAGGTTTGCAATGACATGAGAGTGAGGAAATAAAGACAGAATTTTAATTTTTAGGGTGAACTATTCCTTATTGTTTGTTTGTATCTTGCAATCAATGCTTAAACAAGATATTGGCCTCCAGTTTTTCCAATTTGAATTATCACATATATTCATCCAGTAGCTGCACATGATTCCAGGTATTCAGAACTGTAGGTGGAGGCGATATTCCTCTGTCTAACACATGCAAACATGCTGTCACTAACACAGAATCACACACTCGCTCCTTTGGCAGCGTCCCATTCCTCACATGGAGTCTTGGAGATCCAGGCCTGTACTTAACGGCCAAATATAGTCAACTGGAGACGAGTGAGAAAGCACAAGAGCACACTCTCACTTCTGCTCAATACCACAGATACAGTGGCTTTAGATATCACACCACTCTCTTGCACAGACTTGTTTTGGATTTTTTTCTGCAGTTGGTTCACTTCCAGCTCAGATAATTATTTATGCCTCTGTCTCACCCTTTCTTCATCTTCTGTTTCCTCTCTTGTTCTTTCATCTCGTGTTATTTCAGAGCGTCGTCCGCTGTCTTTGGCATCCCAAGCTGAATCAGATCATGGTTGGAACGGGGAACGGTCTGGCCAAGGTTTATTATGACCCAGTCAAGAGTCAGAGGTACAGTTCAATTGGATGTCGGGCTCTATTAGCTCTTCACACGTTTCCCAAGTTTCATAAAAGATGTCCAAAACAAATGCTGTTTTTCCTTCTATGCTTGTTTCTTTAGTAATCTTTTAATACAGACTCAGAAAGGCTCATACATAAACACAAAATAATCATTTTTAGGATTTGTTCCTGCATTTAAATGTAGTTGGTAATCAAAAAACGTTGCAGTGTGTTCATGACCAGAGTTACGGCCGATATGGAATAGGGTTTGGCGATAGGATGATGTAAAATGTCTTACAAATATTCCAATGCCAATTGCGACACTCAATAGATAGATGATGATTGACAATATTGGAAAATGGCGAAACCATGGATCTGGGAATTCAGCAGATATATTTAGCAGTAGCCAAGGTTAAAGCCGGCCCAAGGCATAAGCGAACTAAGTGGCTGCTTAGGGCTCCCGTGGCCACCAGGGGGACCCCAAGAGCACATTTTGCTCATCTACCAGCAACAGGCGGGCGACCTGTAAGACATCTCGGAGTGACATATGACAAGAAATGCTGTTAGTCACAAAGATACGTGCTTGAAGAAACACACTTTATTGTATTTTTAAGAACAGTCAATCGTAACTACCACACCTGGAGTCGTGAGTTTGAATCCAGGGGGTGCTGAGTGACTCCAGCCAGGTCTACTTAGCAACCAAATTGGCCCGGTTGCTAGGGAGGGTAGAGTCGCATGGGGTAACCTCCTTGTGGTCATTATAATGTGGTTCTCGCTCTCGATGGGGAGCGTGGTGTGGGTGGATGCCGCGGAGAATAGCGTGAATTCTCCACACGCGCTACGTCTCCACAGTAACGCGCTCAACAAGTCACGTGATAAGATGCGCGGATTGACGGTCTCAGACGTGGAGGCAACTGAGATTCGTCCTCCACCACCCGTATTGAGGCGAGTCACTACGCCACCACGATGACCTAGAGCGCATTGGGAATTGGGCGTTACAAATTGGGGAGAAAAGTACAGATAAATAAAGAGCCGTCAATGCTTGTGTCTGATTCGCTGTTTGTTCAGAGGCGTGCAACACGAGCCTTCCTCGAGGAACAAACGCATGTAATGAGTTATCACTCTTGTTTTCTCGGTTTCGTTCATCTGAAAACTGTTTGAAAAATAATGTCATCTATGAGAATGCTGCAAATGACCCGAGACTATCTCAGGAGGTGCTGTGAGTTTAGTTCGCTTTTGCAAAATTATGCTAAATGCAAAATTATTATGATTATTATTGTCTTTACATTTATAATTGTCATTAGTTCTTAATATGTTGGCTATTAGTCATTTTCCACCTGTTGTTATTCTTTTATTCTTTCATTATGGCAAATGGAGCCGTTGCTAAATGTTTGGATTTAGGGAGGTGGTTAAATATGACTTTTTGATCACGACTTTATTTTATTGCTTTTTTCGTTTAGTTTAAAGTGCAATTTGATTTTAGAAATGTCTTTTATGTTTTTCGTGTTTCAATACATTTATTTAATTTTTAAAGCAAAATCAATGAAGTAAAAATATTAATCGACCCTTGGCAGGGGGGTTGACGATATATTCATATATTGCGATATTTTTCAAGGTGATTATTGATATTTATATATAAAAAATGACATATCGCCCAGATATGTTGAAGAATTGCGATACTTTTACTCACAATATTGTGTCGATATTCACGCGCCCAAAATATATATTGTTATTTACATTTTTTCAAAATAATGTATCATATATGTTCTGTTTGAATGCCGTTATAAATATATAAAATGATTTTTTTAAAGCCTGATGGAAGGAAAACAATGTTTTTTTATGGTGTAGGAAACAAACCATGTTAAGGTGTTAATTACATTAAATAAAAGTGGTAATGTTTAATGAACTTGGCAAGTTTAGAGCTAACTAGTGTCCTGTTTGCTGGCATGCAGCAAGATTTGAAACGAGGCCACACTGATGCCTTTAGAGGCTCAAATTGTCTTTTTGTGTTGTTTTGCTCTTCAGAGGTGCGATGTTATGTGTCGTAAAGAGTAAGAGGAAAGAGAGACACGCAGAGACTCTGACGCAAGACTACATCATTACCCGTGAGTATAACACCTCACATGTGTGGAATGTATATGCACATATAGAATATATCTGAATGCACATGCAAATATACAGTATATGCACCTGGGTCAGGAATTAAGGGGAGCTTATGCTCCCAAATGTAAAATGTTGGGCCCTCCACATTAATGCTCTGAAAGAAAATGCAATATATTGCCCCTTAATATAAAAGGTAATTTCTGACATGCACACACACACACACACACACACACATGCATGTTGGCACACATATATATACTTGCAAATAAGTTGGAGCCATTGAGTTGTGGTGCTCATGTGGGTGACAGAAGTTCGAATCGAACACATTTTTAGCAATTTGAGAAATAAGTAAAAATCCGATTTTGCACATTTCTAGGCCACTAATCAAACGTAATTGATTTGCATTGATCATGTGAACTCTTTACAGATGTTCATTCTGCTGGATGCATATTCACAGACACACAGTCTTCTATGATAAGAGCCTAGAATAACATTTATGGGAGATGTTGCCCCTTTGTGCCCTCAGAGGTGCCACCCTGGATTCAGTACTGTCACAAATGCATTAACCAGCTTGTGTGTGTCTCTGTGTGTGTGTGTGTGTGTGTGTGTGTGTGTGTGTGTGTGTGTGTGTGTGTGTGTGTGTGTGTGTGTGTGTGTGTGTGTGTGTGTGTGTGTGAGTGAGTGTGTGTGTTTGCACGAGAGTGAGTGCTTTCCATCGGATTTCCCCATGCTGTGGCTCACCCGCGGGGCACGACACAATTAGCGTGCAGTACTCTAGCAGCCACGCGTGTGCCATGAGAGCTCCAGTCCTGACCCTCGACCCCACTGACCGCGTGATCACGGGCTACACCACAACAAACCCCTCCCTGAAACTGTTTCACATGCACTTAAAACCCTCCGTCTGTCCGCAGCGGGCCATTAAGACTAGCCTGCCGTAACACAAGTACCGTTCAGTATTTGTCATGTGATCAACTCTGAGTCACAGAGCAGTAAGGTGATAGGTCGAGAGTCTGCACGCGTTGAGTGATGCATCACACAGATAGCGATGGAAAATTCGAGGTGACAGGACACAATGAACAGACTGAATGTGCCACCGGAAACCTTTTTGCTTAATGTGGCATGTGAGAGAGGAATTAGCACAGCGACAGGACAACTCCTGAATGGAAAATCGCTCCATCTTTCCTAGAGCATCTCTTGTGACCTTAGAGTAAAACACACACACGCGCGCACAGCGCACACACACACACACACTCGCGTGCGCATCGAGCTGGCCATTTATGTTGGTTGTGTTTGACTAGCTGTGATATGTGGGCACCTTAATAAACAGCAAATAAAAGATATTATGCATGGCAATACTGAGCGGTTCCTTAAGAGCGTCGTACTCCCAGAAGGTGTGGGGTAAGATGTGCCACCGGTATTTTTTCTCTAGGCAAGGAGAAATTAGATGGAGGTAAAAAAACAATATGCCCAATTATATTTCAGGATGTCTGCTGTCAACTGAAATGACAAGAAAGTGTTTGAAACATACAGTCATAAAAAAATATGACTTCTCAAAAAAAGTGGCACAACTTGCCCCACATTAGGGGTAAGCTCATTACTTCTCTCATGCACATTTCTCACAGTCAGCTGTACGGTTTCTAAGTATATGGTCAAATCATAATAATTGTGCGCCGGTTCCTCGACTACAAGGATGACACAGCTTACCCCACGTTGACACATCTTACCCCACTCTCAGTGTTTTGCTTGTGTCATGTGTGTTGTTTATGTTGAGTCAGTGGTATGCTTGTGTAATGTGCGTGGTCTCTCTTATAGCTCACGCTTTGCCGATGTTTCGTGAGGCTCGACAGCGCAGCACCAGGAAACAGCTGGAGAAGGACCGACTCGACCCGCTCAAATCACACAAACCCGAACCCCCCGTGTCAGGCCCAGGTGACGTAACTCTCTCAAACCTTTTTATTTCATATTGCATTGTATTTATATGATTTTATGTTGATTTCAAGTTTGTTGCCAGAAAATATAAAAACCACACAAATCAGGGTTTTAAACTGTATTTAGACGTGTCCCCAAATTTGCTAACAATGTAATAAAAGACTCATTATAAGCTGAACTTCTTCAAATAAGAAAAGTTGCCATAAACATTTGTTTATTAATATTTCTTAAAAATATAAACAGTGTTTTAAAATATTTGGCTTGTGTCAAAAACATTGGAGTAACCCGAATAAAACGTATTGACTCAAAAATTCACGATAATTGTAAAATAAATATGTTTGAGGTTGTGGACACTAATGTGTATTTAATGTGCAAGAAAAGTATTTTAATAACTTTTCATGCGATGGACATTTTTAATGACATTTTTTTGGTATTTATCTGTTTTATTTTTTTTGTATTTAACCATAATTGCTATGAACGTGATCTAGTCAAATATATATATATATTAGTCAAAATATATAATATATATATTGTAAAGGGGTGTTAAGATGGGCAAGGAGGTGGTGAGTACCGGCTTGACAATATAAATAATAGTTTACTGAAGAACTGAACCAAAATACAAACACACATACACACACACACACACATACTCACGCACACACACACACGCATACATGCACGCACACATACACACACACACACACACACACACACACATACTCACGCACACATGCACACACACACGCATACATGCATGCACACATACGCACGCACACACACACACACACACACACTCACGCACACACACACACTCACGCACATACACGCACTCACGCACACGCACGCACACATACACACGCACACACATACACACACCTACACACGCACACACATGCACACACACGCGCACGCACACACTCTTATCAGCCTGATTAGGGGCGGGGTGTGCAGAATCACGACCCGGCCCCGCCCACCATCCTCCACCCTGCCACATTCCTCCCCCATTCTCTCAGGCCGGGAAGCCCCCTGCTGTCAGGTCATCCCCGTCTGCCTGGATGAGGGAGGGGACAAGGGGAGGGAAACAAAAAACAAAAACTGCGATCGTGCCAAATTAACAAATCATTTAAACAGAGAGGGAAAAGGCCAACACGGAGTGGCAGTGGAAGAGAGAGAGAGAAAAAAAACACTTACTCGCCGGTTCTCCGATACACCGTAGCTTGGTCCTCGGCCACTCCTCCACATTCTAATGTACGACAGCCGCGCCTCTCAGGCGGATCGGAGGCAGGCTTCCAGGCCCCTGGTGGACGGAAGGCCCCGCCGCGTTTTTGGTGGACGGTAGGGGTCTCCCCTGCCTCTGGCAGTGGTAACCGCTCCACGCAGTTGGTTGGGAGCCCCTCCTTCCCTCGCGGTTGGTGGCCGGGCTCCTCCGTCCTCCGGTGGATAGCCGCGGCTGCTCCTTTAGGGTGGATGTTAGCGGCGAGAACTCCCCTACGCCACATCCCTCCTCCTTCCCGTGTTTCGGCACCAGTGTAAAGGGGTGTTAAGATGGGCAAGGAGGAGGCGAGTACCGGCTTGACAATATAAATAATAGTTTAATGAAGAACTGAACCAAAAGACAAACACACACATGTGTCGGACAGCTGCCCATAAACGCTGTCTCTCTGTCCCACTGCCGTCTATTTTACCATCTTGGGCAACCTTATTTGTCATTGACCCAAATAGAAAACAAACCAGTCATATAATACTTAGTTTGGCTTCCTGGTGGTAAAGAGTTTTATCCCCTAAATAACCCCTCTCTTGATTTCTCCGTGCCAGAATGTTTGTGAGATCCCAGTTCACCATCACAGGCTACAGAGGGACCTTTGAAACAGTCGCTTTGAGAAAACACAAATAAAGATTTGGAACGGGATTAGGTGTGGCCGTCTCCTTTGGTACAATTATGTGGCATTCGAGTACGTCAGAGTGTCCCATCGAATGCAACTCATTCTCATGAAGAATGTTCCTCCACGGGACCACATAACCAGCATATCACAAAAACTCGATTTGTATAAAAGCAACATAAATACAGTTGAGCCAAAATGGATGCTTTGGGTTAACATTTGCGTGCATGTATGTGTGAGCGAGGCCTCTGGTTTTCCGAAGCCGTCTCCATTTGCCCAGGAATGTTCTGGGGACGGATTCCCAGAGTGTTTTTTGATTTTTGAGTTGAGTTGTAGCGATGGGCATTTGCTTAACTCTTTTGTTTTGTTGTTTGAGCAGGTAGGGGCGGGCGAGTGGCGGCCCATGGCGGCACACTGTCCTCTTACATCGTGAAAAACATCGCTCTGGACAAATCCGACGACAGCAACGCCCGAGAGGCCATCCTGCGTCACGCCAAAGAAGCAGCAGAGAATCCCTACTGGGTCGCACCGGCTTATGAAAAGTAAGTCACAGGATAAGAGGCGAATGTTAACATGACCTGACAGATACTTCTGCTCTGGTTCCAAACCTAGAGAGCTGCTTTGTTGTCTACAGTCTACATAGGCGGCTACCTTCTAAGGCAGCGTCCTAACGGAAGCGACTCATTTGGATCACTGTATTGGCAGCAGCTCATCGTGTTGCACGAATAGCGCTCCTCACATGAAGCGCACGGGAGACTTTGACGGTTCACACGAAACTCTAAATATACAATCATACAGAAGGCACAAATATTAAGGCAAATAGTCCATTTTAATTCGATTGAACAACTTTGATCTGTACTTTTTGGTAGTGATTTCATAATCAACATATTTCTGAGTGTGTCACAACGCAACGAAGATGAAAATGGTGCGATGCTCGCTCTCGTGTTGTTCCAAACCCGTACGATTTTCTTTTTTACATGCAACACAAAAGGAGAATTGTTCAAAAAGTCCTCGCGGGTTTTATTCGTCATAATGCATGAAAATACTACCCACTGTGTTCTGTCAAGCTCGAAAAAAGGCCGCAGTAAAAGTGGCCAGTGCAACTCATGCAACTCATTTTCCGAGTCTTCAGAAGCCATTTGATCGCTTTGATGAAGTCGTTATTTGCATGTAAACCAGATATGGTTTTTAATGTCGATTAAAAACATTTTTATCCCCCATTTCTCCCAATGTTGGAATGCCCAATTAACACTACTCACTATGTCCTCGTGGTGGCACGGTTACTCACCTCAATCTGGGTGGCGAAGGACAAGTCTCAGTCGCCTCCGCTTCTGAGACCGTCAATCCGCTCATCTGATCACGTGACTCGTTGTCCATGAGACCGCGGAGACTCACAGCATGTGGAGACCCATGCTACTCTCCACGATCCACACACAACTCACCACACGCCCCATTGAGAGAACCACTAATCACCACCACGAGGAGGTTACCCCATGTGACTCTACCCTCCCTAGCAACCGGGCCAATTTGGTTACCCCATGTGACTCTACCCTCCCTAGCAACTGGGCCAATTTGGTTACCCCATGTGACTCTACCCTCCCTAGCAACCGGGACAATTTGTTTACCCCATGTGACTCTAACCTCCCTAGCAACCGGGACAATTTGGTTACCCCATGTGACTCTACCCTCCATAGCAACCGGGCCAAATTGGTTGCTAAGGAGACCAGACTGGGGGCTATTCTCCACAGCATCCACACACAACTCGCCACACGCCCCACCGAGAGCGAGAACCACATTATAGCGACCACGAGGAGGTTACCCCATGTGACTCTACCCTCCCTAGCAACCAGGCCAATTTGGTTGCTTAGGAGACCTGGCTGGAGTCACTCAGCACGCCCTGGATTCAATTTCTTCAAGCACGTGTCTTTGTGACTAACAGCATTTCTTGTCATATGTCATTCCGAGACGTCTTACAGGTCGCCCACCTGTTGAGGGTAGATGAGCAAAATGTGCTCTTTGGAGCCCCCTGGTGGCCACAGGGGCTACTACATGGTAGTTAAAGACACCTAATATAAGTAGGTCTGATTCACTTAAACTATGACGAGGGTTCGGGTACGTTAGGGTTAGGTTAACCAACCATGTACCAACCATTTGTTTTGAAGCTCACCTTTTGTGTTCGACCCAAGAAAGTAAGTCATACATGTTCGGAGCGACATTAAAGTGGGTCACTCCACTTTTTTGAACCAAACACTGTCCTAAAAGCGCTGCACTCGTGCTGAGGGATGCCACGATGTCGCTGCCTTCCTTTCGGAACAGCCTTTGTGTCGAGAGCTCGACTGAAGTTTATGCCTAAAAATGCCCGAGGTACAGCAGCAGGTAAGTAGAATTGAACAGAGCAGCGTGATGCGCTGGAGACTCGCCGCAGCCAGATGGCAGGTGCGCAGGTAATGCGGTAGCCCTTGTACAGGTGAAGCAGGTGTCACAGTTCTGTTGAAACTGGAGTGTGATTTCTTGGAGGAGGTGCAGTGAGGTTTGGGTTACGTGTGTGTGTGTGTGTGTGTGTGTGTGTGTGTGTGTGTGTGTGTGTGTCACACCTTGTCTAACTGATGCATGAATGTTTAAAAAGCCGCACAGGTTTGAAGAACTGCTGCCACGTCTCCGATTACACACGGAGCTTTGAAGGGTGAGAGGAGGCGCCATTCATGAGCACACAAGCATTTTTCATTCAACATCCAAAATACCAAGAATTTCGACACTTAATCCGCTCATACATTTCATTGTTTTTCTTTTCTTAATACTCCAAAGAGTGATTACATCCTGATTTTAATATCTCAAGAGTGCCAAATCATGCTTCCTGTCATGGGAGGAGTGATTCCATGAAAGGTTTTCCAGGTTTATGGAATCTTAATGGATATGGAAGTCCCAGTTTTATGATCTGTTTACGAGTTGTAAAATAGAGACTGGGCTCGTGGACCGCAAGCATCTGTCTTTATGGGTTTGTATTTACATTCAGGGCGTACG